>NW_016157459.1:0-26495 GCF_001687245.7 Rhagoletis zephyria
TACGTAAGTATGTATGTAGTATAAATTAAGAGAGGTATGGTATTCAACTGAAAAAGCCTTTAAAAGTGTCAAAACTTGTATTAACTATGCTGCTGACTATCGAGTTTTCGATTCAAGGGAAAATGCTAAATGATTTTGAACTGAAAAAAAAAAAATGAAAAATGAAAATCGCTTGCCACTCTAATTATAAATACGAATTTCGAATTAAAGATTTCTCCTAATTTATGCCTTTATTATTATTATTTTGAAATTCTTGTTTTTTAATTTTTTTTAAGAAACGATCCATCGCCTCATGCCTTCAGTATGGGCGAACAACAAAACAAAAAAAAAAAGCGTTTTAGTTTAGCCTTTTAGTAAAAGTTCTACGTACTTGTTATTGCTCACAAGCCTTTTTCTTGTAAAAATTAGTGGAACATATTTCGATACTCTTAAAAATTTGTAACCAAAATTGTAAATTTCCTCAATAAGTAACGCCAGCGTCACAGTCATATTTCTTTAATATTCAATATTTCTGTTTTCACATTTTACTTTTCATGATATTCTTATTAAATATTTTATTACTGCTGCTCACTGCAAATTATTAACTTAAATTTTATTTTTATTTTTGTTTGAATATTTTTTTTTTATATTTTCATATATATGTTAAATTTCTTATTATCGATAAAGTAGTGTATGCTTATTTACTTGTGTATGTATACTTATATATGTGTATGTACGCATGCTTATTTTTCTCGTCAATTTCAATGTGGCCATACTTTGCTTCTATTTTCTTTAATAATGTTGCTGCATGTCAATGCTACGATTTATTAATATGCATTTCGCTTGTTATTATATCTAATAATTAATTAAATGTTTAATAGATTTACATAGACATACATGTATAGATATTTATATACACATACTACATTTGTACAGTATTGGACTTATCTATAGCACCCCCATTTCAAAGTGATATTGGTTGTCACTTATGATTAGTTATTAATTTGTAAGAATTTTCAATTAAAATACAATTCATTTTCTAAAAAAAAATCCACATAAACCCAAGTTTTAAACTTTTTAAAAGGCGGCAAAAAAGAGCAACAAATTTTCATCAAAATTTCAAACTTTTTTCTCAGAAGCGCTAGATTTTTTTTGAGTACATAGTTGTAAAGCCCATTCAATTGTAGTCTAATAATGTGTTATATTACCCTTGATTTTTTAGAAATTTTTTTCGTCGCATTTGCTTCCATATAACGAATGAAAGCAATTTATTTTTATATGGAAGAAACACGCTACACCTTCGGCGTAAAAAATTCTAAAAAATCAACGGTAATCTTTAGCGACTTGAAACTTGCACATTTCTAACTAAAATTGAATGGGCTATAAAATGGTGAAAAATATTGTAGCGTTTCTGAGAAAAAAGTTTGAAATTTGGGATTTATATGAGTTTTGTGAGAGAATATATTTTAATTGCAAATTCCTAAAAATAAATAAATAAACATGAGTGGCAAACAGTATCACTATGAAAAGGGGTGCTATGGTATTGGCCAATACTTTGTATTCATATGTAATGTGTAGCTGCACTGGCACCCCTTAAATTAGTTGCAATTATTTTGTTTCCTTCTGTGCTTCTTTGAATTCTTACACACTTGCTATGCATTTGAAGAGATCGTAACATTAAAAATTTATAAACTAACATACATTTGTTATATACATAAATGAATATACTGAATACGTACTTAATTATTTATCAACTTACTTACTTTATACATACTTACATTTACTTATACGTTAATGTATGTACATTAGGCTGCATCACTCCACATGTAAAAAAATTGTATTATTTTTCCATCGGAATTACTAAACTTATAAGCCTTCCGCCAAAGTATTTTGAAAAAATATGAAGAAAAAAGTGTTTAAAAACATAAAAATTACCTCTGATGATAGAAAAGTTTAAGCTTAAGAGGTCTGCACGAAAAAGCTTTAGAAATTGTATCAAAGGAATCCAAATAATAAGATTTTTCGAGGTATGTATTATAAAATCGGTCCAGCAATATTTTGGTGAAAGTCTCCAAATATCATACATTTTATATTTCCGGTGAAAAACCGCAACTTTTTTTGGTGCGGCACCCTAATGTACACATGTATGTATGTTTCACTGTATGCTGGAAATAAGTGAACTATTTTTAAGTTATTGTTGACTTTATAGGCATGTACACATGTATGTGTTATGTTTCAAATGCATCAACAAGTATATGTGGTAAGTACAAGTATGTAGGATTTATTTAGACTCGCATGCAGAACTATGATATGTAGGTAAAATTTAAATCTTAAATTACGCAGGCCAACAAATTAAAAAACAAAAATTCATGAAAAAGTGTGCCTACCTGACAAACTTTGCCGAATTCAATACAGGCTCTACAGCGTCTGCGTTTTTCCACTTTCAAATTGAAATTTGAGCCAAAAGTAGAATATACTCGTATTTGTTGAAAATATAATTTTTGTCCTCAGGTTTCCTCAGTAAAATTGAGCGAGCAAGTTTTTGTGGAGCGTTTTTACTCTCTAACTTCCTGACTCTTACCGTAACGCGGCTTGTGCAAGGGCGGGAGTCTACACTGAGGAGATCGAGTTAGGCAAATTTTTTTATGAATAAAAATTAAGCAATTGCTTTTTCTTAAAATGTCATACCTTTTACTTAAATTTATTTCAATAAATCGAGTGAAAGGTCTGCAATTTTAAGAAAAAATAATTGCTTAGTATTTATTCATAGGGTCCAACACCTCTAACTGAACTTAAGCGATCCTGAAATTTTCTAGAAGGTCTTTTGATTTAAAGATATATACTCATTTTGAAGAAGAATTTTGAACTTTGAAGAAAGAACTACTTTGTAACTAAACTTTACATAAAGTTATGTTAAAGAATTTTAGCTAAATTCTAATTTATTTTTTATTTAGAGTTTGCCAAAATTTTTTTCTTTAAGTTAATTTTTGTTCCACAGTGTTATAAGTATTTGTGCAAACATATAAAAAAAAAATAGAACCAAACATTTTTATAAGTTTTTGCTTTTACAATTATGTAGCCCCAAATATCACCTTTAAAACGAGACTATAAGCAAAGTCGGGCAACATATGAAATCGTAAAAAGACAGAACTTCGTTATATCATAAAAGAAAAGTTCTGACTAAAATTCATTCAAATCAGAAATGGTCTACTCTAACCATTAGAGGATTTGACACGGATTGACCCCTATACATATAAATATGTGCTACTTATGTATTTAGTTGAAAAAATGTACACTAGGGGGGGTAAAAAAAATTTTAATGTTCTCACCCCCTAGGATTATTCTATACAGAAAAATATACCGCTTTTTTATTTTGAAATCAAAAAATAGCGCTCATAGTTTTCCATGTATTTTATATAGGAAAAAACACTTTTTGTAGAAATGGTATAGAATTCTTAAAAATCAATATTTTTGATCGAAAAACTCTGGTTCTCTTCAGGAGACTTCCAATAACAATACGCAATTGGCGATTTAAAATTTTTTTCATACTAGTGATATTTTTATGTATGGGTCCCTCCATTGCATTTTAAGAGTTTTTTGGCGGATTTATAAAATATAGTCACTAAGAAAAAATGGTTAAACAAATAATTGGGTATTATTATTGGGAGTCTCTTGAAAGAAAACAGAGTTTTCCGATCGAAAAATATAGATTTGCAAGAATTCTAAACCATTTCTACGAAAAGTTGTTTCTTCCCATATAAAATACCTGGATAACTATGAGCGCTTTGAGCGACCTCTACATGTTTTTGATTTCGGAATAAAAAAATAGCGGTATATTTTTCGGTATAGAATAATCCTAGGGGGTGAGAGCATTAAAATTCCGACAATACTTTGACCCCCACAAGCATTTTTGGACCACCCACCCTAATGCACACCTTACATAAAAATGAATGTATGTACATATGTATGTTTGTGAGTAGTTCTCATTATGTTTAGATGTATTTTTCTATGCATGTAAGTGCCAACTAAACACCTTACATCCTTGCATTTTTTTAATTATTTAATATCTAAATATTGGTTAGCTATATTTATATCTACAAGTACATACACATATGTCGCTAGCTTGAAATTCAGTAAGTAAAGTAAAAGTATATTTTCGCAAGTATATATATGTATGTGTGTATATATGCACTAATATTAATAAGTATATTTCCCTCTCAATTATACATATGTATTGTACATATTTATTTTTTTTATTTTTATACGTTTTTTTAATAGGGAGACAATCTTTTTCACACTACAAACCATTGCATTAGTGTTTCCCTTAGTTCATTTTTTCGCTTAAAATTACTTTAGTGTCTATTTCCAGAAGTTGGACGAAAATGGAAGCAACGAAATATGAAGTCTCATAAAACGATAACTACATATCGATGGCTGAGTGGAAGATCGACCTATCTCTGCAGCCAGTTCGAAAACATTCTATCTCAAAAAACTTTTCAAGAACGCCCTATTTCAGAATTCGTTTCAAAAACGCCCTATCTCAGCTGCCGATTCAAAAACGCCCTATAACAGCATATTTTCAATACACTTTGAAGTGAGATAGGGCATTTTTGAACTGAATTTTGAGATAGGGTGTTTTTCAATAAAATTCTGAAATAGGGCGTTCTTGAAAAGTTTTTTGAGATAGAGCGTTTTCGAACTGGCAGCCGAGATAGGTCGATCTTCCACTCTGCCATCGATATGTATATTGAAATGGAATGTGATGTACGAAGACGTTCTTCAACTTTCGCTCCCTAGCGGGGTGAAAATTATAGGGCACACGAACGATATTATTCTAGTAGTTGTGCACAACCTCCTTCCAGATATTAAATTGAGAGAAAACAGTGCAATAACGATAGTAATGGGATGGTTGAACAGTGTCGGCTCAACTATTGCGGCTGAAAAACCTAAAAGCTGTCTTATTTAGCTTTCAAGAATGCTCCCTAAACGTATACTACTTGCTAGAGAAGTTACTGCCGCTCTGGAATCAACCTCAAATTATACCAGACCGTTAACCGACTCTGCGGTATAAAAGTGATCTATGTATAAGCAACCTCATCAGATGACTCGGTTGTTGATGTTGTGACAGCGTAAAAAACCCCCAAACAGTTTTTGTGGAGTGTTGCTGGAATGATAATCCTTTGCCAGATATAAATCTGGTCCGGGTCCGGTTACGTATAGCCGAATGTCGGGGCAGCCATCAGATGATATGGTAATAGACAACGCTGTAATCGTCACCGTCAGTAAAAGTGACGATACGGCCATCGTATTGACGTTATCACTAAACGGTGGTAGTAAAGAGTTATCCGCCTCGTTAAATATCACCTTAGAGCCAGATACTGCAATCGTTCGGCAGACAAAAGGACTGGTTGATCTTCACATCCTCTGAGGAGATACCGGCTTCGGCACCTTGCTTGAACCAACAGTATAGATGGTTATATTCTCCTTTGCACTGGGAGTCCAATATCCCATTTTTGTCCGATCGGGAACCTAATAGGTATCTCAGTATTGACGTAACAAACAGGCACTGAGCGTGGAAAATTAAGTTTGTTTGTAATCATATCTCGAGAATGAAAACAGCAAAACTAATTTAACATTATTTAAAGCTTTTAAGATGGATAATTCAGGAAGAATAGGCTCGGTGGATAAAAAATTACCTTGACCTTTAAAATTACCTCCAAAAATAGAGTGTTCAAAATGGTTTCACTTATTTTTAACTGAAAACATTTGCAATGAAATTTTCAAATGGTTTAGACATATATTTTTGCTGTTTGTTGCGTATAGGAATCCATAATCACAAGAATCAAAAAAAAAAACTTTTGCTGTTTTCAGGCAAAAAAAAAAATTAAAAATTTTACCTTTGAAGGTCGTTTTTAAGGTCAAGGTATCGTTTCAGTCAATCAGGGCATACCATTTTTATATTTATTTTGTCTTTTTTTGACCATTTTTGATTTTGATGAATTTTGATCAGAATTTTTTTTAATCATATAACAAAGTCGTGCCAAGGGGAAACATTTTTTTTTTTTAAAGCTTTTCATAATTCTAAAATCACAATTTCCGGGATTTCGCAAGTTTATTTTTTGAATATCTCAAAAAACCTATTTACAAAAATGAAAACTGAAATTTGAAATCGCAATTATAAAAATTTGGGTAAACAATTTTTTTATACAATACCTCAAACTGATCTTAAAAGATCCTGAAATTTCCGGATGGGTATTGTGAAATTGTGAAATTTTGAACTTTCGAAATTATTATTTTTTAAATTTTCTTCCTTTTGCAGAACTTTGTTACACGCTAAAAGAAACGTTCTGATCAAAATTCATCCAAATCGAAAAAGGTCAGTTCTAACCATTGGTCGATTTGACATCAATTGATGCATGTAAAGGGTGATCCATACAGTGGGTTTATTTTAAAAATTCAAATATATTAAAAACATAATTTTTTTCTGTTTATTACTGTTTTATTCGAACGAGCAAACATTCCCAAAATTTATGGAACCCGATTTCATTCATGTGGCTGCCTCGGCTGACTCCGCAATAGACTTTGGTGATGGTTTCTCTACCCCACGGCTGATAGATTGAAAATTTTAAATTTTTTTATAACATTTACATTTTTAGTTGTGCATCAACTCAGCCAAAAACCTAAGGCTTTTCTCCGTTTTCAACTAAATTCTCCAGTTTCAAACTACTGTGCTTCGACTCTCTTCGTCAGGTCACCGTTGTATAGTTCTGATTTGGCATCTAATGATTTGTTTTGGTTCCTGCCTGTAAATACCAGTGGAAGCTGTTGACACAATAAAAAACGAAATTTTTTTCTTAGTCAGACAAGGGACTTGCCCCTCCCGCGTGCAACAGAAATTTATTAAAATTTGAAGTGAAAGATTTTTAGGGTTACCTGATTTGCGTCCAGTAAAAGAGATTATAAAAAATTGCCTTTGCACATTACCATGCTTGAAAGTACAAAAGTTCCAGTTGATTTAAAAACTTTTAGCAAAAATGATATTCAAAATTTTTTGTATTACATTTTCAGTTTATTCAATTCAAATTAATTAAATTTAATTAATTAGTGCTTAGTCACTAAAGAATTCATGATGTTTTTTTTATGTACATATGTATGTATGCACGTTTTGTGTTTATATTACATACACAATTTTTCATACAATTATTTTTCTTAGACTTAAATTCCAAAAATGTTCCTTTATTTTCCATTGTTTTATTATTTAGTTTAGTTATATGATATTTTTAGACCATCAAGGTGCTTTCTTGTATTCTAGTTGCTTGCTCGCTTTGCCCTTTTGTTGCTTTTTTGTTACATCATTTTTTTGTTTCGTTTGCAAGTTGGCATATTGCTGTCTACAGCAAAATAAATTTCTTAGATCACTCAATTTTTAAAACATAAATATTTGATAAAACAACTCGCGCAAAGCGTTTATAAACAAGCAAATCATTTATTTTAATTCTATGCGATTTTTAACAAATCATTTTTTGTTTATTTATACATATACATACATATATTAAAGAGCGGGATCCTGCCCTGTCAACAAAAATTAAAATTTAAACAATTAAAATTAAAATTACGTGTTAATATGACAAAGAACCATAAAAGCGTTAAAATATATTTTTTTTTTTATAATAAATACGCGCACTAACGCAAAATAAAAAATGTGGGCGAAGATTAAAGAAGAGTTAATTTGTCTAAAAACATAGTTGCTTTCAAGCGGCGCCATCAAACAAAATGCAACAGTACATCTTACTGTACCGGCGCAGTGTTGCATTTTGTGTGCGAGCCATGACGCTTGCAATTAACGGTAAAAAAGCGATATTACAAAACTAAAAGTGCTGCCTATTACTTTCAAAACTCGACTTCGATTTTTGCTATATTCCTCTGCACTTTTCACAATTTGTATTATTTCCTTCAGAGGGTATAATTTTGCGCGCGTTTCCTATTGGCCGTTCAATAATATTACTGTACAAATGTATGCATACAGTGTTAAAAAATTGTATACTTTTCGCATTTTGGACATTTACTATTGTCAACTTTTTTTTTTTAAAATTGCTTTAATAAAATTACGCATTAAAAAATATTATACGAAATTAAAAAAGAAAAACTATAATTTGTTATTAATTAGTCGCAAAGCACAATATTGTACAAAAATTTACACAGCTAAATTTAGTAAAATTAGCAAAAACTTATTTCGACTCCATCATTTACAAGCACTCTTCGGCCAAGTTTGATTTAAAAAAAAAAAAAACTTTACTCTCTGCACATCGAAATACTTTTTATAGTTATCCTCTTTTGATTTTTTACTACACACACGATGAGCACATATGTAGTAGCAATCAAAACTTACAACTTAAAAATATATGCGAAGACTTATGTTTTTGAGGTGGAAAGGAAGTGTGGAAGCTACAAATTCAACACACCGCCTAGCAGGTGGGTGTTTCTTTTTTCCATTTTCGATTACGCGCCGAACACAAAGAAATTGCATGGGCGCCTAAAAGTATGCGCTAGTAAAGCATGCAGGCATACTATGCCAATTTTAAATTTCTCCCAGCACGTCGCATGGCAGCCTATGTGTAGGCTTGCGATTTCTTTGTAAACATTATACTTTCAAAATGTTCGTACGCAATCAATTATTTATTATTTTTTTCCTTGTCACTCGTAGTGTGTTTATTTCACTCACAGTTTTTGCTTTTTAAATTGATTTTTCACACTTTTTGTCCCATTAAATTTTTTTAAATTTTATATTACAATGTTTTTACATTTACTAAATAATTAGCCTTGCTCAGGGTTTATTTATTAAATTTATTGGTTTTTTTTTATAAATAATTAAAATTTTTTTTTATATCTGCTATTATTTATAACCTCTAAGTTACACATTTAGCTACCTTATTTCTGTTGGGTTCACTTTTCCCATTTTATTTTTTATTCGCATCTTCTTAGTAAATTTGAATTTTTATTTTCTTAAAAAATCATTAGCTTTCCCGTTTCTTAGTAAATTCGAGTTCAACACTATGCGACTTTTAGTCTTGCTTTTGCTTCTAAACGGAAAACTGTAAAGTTTATGTTTCACACATTTCTGCATTTTTTGCAATTTTATTCTTTTTGAATTTATTCTTCTTTTTTCAATTCTTTAACAGCTAGTGTTTCAGGATTTTGTGTGGGTGTATGTATTTGTATTTGTGTGGATAAGTTATGGGGGTTATTTTGACAACATTAGCTTAACACATGATCCTCCATTTTGCGCTACTTTCAATACAACAAAAAAAAAACTTTTTATGTTGCTTCCTGATGTTAAGAGTGATAATTCAGAGCTGATCACTGCATGTACTAGACTTTAGATAGATCTTATGTAAACCTGGGACGACCAGAGAGAGCTTTTGCTATGTGCGTTTCGTTAAAGTCTACACAAAATTTTTATAAATGCACTCTCTGTCCAATGCTATATGACCAGAGAAATTTCTTATCGTGTTTTCCTAAGCATAAAATATGATTTTCCTACGTGCGCTTCCAAAAACAAAATCTTTAGAAAGCTTTAAAAAGTTTAGCACGCGGGTTGTGTTTTAGTGGTGACTGATATGGACGGAAATTGTATTTCCGCCCAATACTGAACGACCAGTGAAAGCTTTTAGAGCGTGTCCCTCTTAATAAAATATTTGGCAAGCATAAAAAACCCCGGCAGTTGTATCCATTTAGGTAAGTATATATGAAGTCCATTTCTTAGTTTTAAAACTCTCATAAAATTTCAACTTCGAAATTACCCAAAATTTACCGGTCTACTCAGCTTTTCGGTGCAAGTTCTACTGCTGAGAATTCTGCAAATCGTTCGACAGTGTACCACTTCAAAGGCACGCGTGCCAAGCCTCTTAAAAGTACCTGTATAATTTCCATAAGACTGGCATAAAATAAAAGCTTTCGCTGGCTAAAACTGGTCTATGCAATTATCAGTGATGCACTTTCTATATAACAGCCACAGCCAAACCTTATACCGCAGGAGAGGCATTTTGAAGTTTTTTAAAGATTGAACTTGCGCAGAATAAAAGCTCTCCATTTTATGTGTAGGCCAGACATTTTCTCAAAACCTGTGCTTACAAAAGGGAAATCTTCTGGCATTTTTTTAGCATTAAACTTTTTGGGAGCTTTAATAATACAAGCAAGTAATTTCTGAAGTTTAAATGACTTAAAATTACATATAGGAAGGCTTTTCAAAAACTAATATGTATATTTTACCATTTTTTGAAAACTTTCGAGCTACGAAACAGCTTTTCGGACTTTGAATTTTAATTAAAACAAATAAATATTCGGCGCATACATACATCCATTGCCAATACTTTTCCCAACTTTTCCTCCGATTTGTGGTGTGCACCTTGATGTTGTCATACAAAGAGGAGGGATTTGGAGTTTTACACAGACTTCACATTTAACTAACTTCAACAAAGACTAGCTTAACAGTCACCGCAATCCTTTTATAATTCTGAAAACTCTATAAAAGCTCAAAATTAAGCTTAAATTATGTGAAACTTATTACCATTTTAAAAACCTTAAAAATTCAGAGGCGGTCATTTTAATAGTGCGAAAATTTTCCGCTTTCAAAAAGGGATTATTAAATTTTTTCGAAAAGCTTTTAATTTACAAAAGAGCTTTTGAGGTTTATAATTTTAAAACTGAGTTTAAACTTGTTGATATCAGTTATAGTTATTAAAACTTTGAGAATTGAACGGCCCTGAGCTTTAATAGTGCAAAAAAAAGTCCGATTTTAAAAAACTCTTGTCATTGTTTTTTTTTTCTTAACATGTAATGTACAACCGCGTTTGAAAATTCTACAAAAGCTATACATTACAAATGCAAAGCTTAAAATGTGCAGGCGTATTTTATCAACAGAAGTGCTAAGCCAGCATGGAAGAAAAGCGATTTTTCCATAAAGAAAATTACTTAACGAAGGCTTTTAGGAAGTATTTATAGACTCAACAAAGTTTCAAAAATTTGTAGTATTTTAAGAACCTTTGCCTTTTTTAAATTTGTTTTGATTTTACAAAGCCAACGCACTTAGCTTGCTTGCATTTTTGTCTTGAAAATTTTAAAATTTTTCTACATTGTCAGTACTTAAAAAAGGAGTACATATAGATTGTTTTCTCAGTATACTGTATTTCATGATTTTTTCTTTCATGTTTCATGTTTCAATTTGCAATTTCTATTTTCCATTATTTCAACGTGTTAAAATAAATATAATTGGTACAAAAAAGAATTGAATTTTACAATTTTAAAACTTACTAATAACAATTGTGTACATGCAAACCACAATGTAGGTAGTATATGTATAGAGATTTCATAAATTTAATAAATAATAGTTTTAAATTTTCTAAAATGCAATCTTAAAAAAATAGAAGTAAAAATTGTTTATCAAATTTATTTTATAAAAGTGTATTTGAATTTTTTGTTTCACGTCTCTCGATGTCGTAATCCTTTCGCAACGCAGCTTTTCATTCATTCAAAACTTATTGAGCAGCATAAAATAGTTTTTTTTTTTTTTAAACAAATCGTTCATTTTTACGCATTTAAATCTATCGTTAAGTTTATAATATTGCCGAAATTATTTAGGCTTGCGTCAAGTCATTTGAAAATACGTATGTATGTATGTAGTCAGCATTTATTTTTGTAGTCAAGTCAAATTTTTGCCAAACTTCAGCCATTTTTTCTTTTCAATATTATTGTGCAATCATTTTGTTGTTAATTCTCTCTACATTTGTATGTTACTATTGAGCGTAGTTGCGTTTTAAGGATTCGAAATTGAAGGTCAAACAAGGTAAGCGTTTTGTTGGAGAGTCTTGCTATTAGGGCTGCTTCCAGTCGTCACTACGTTTTACAATTTTCCATTTTTAGCATGAAAAAAATTTAAGTTTTCTATTACAACCTTGCGTTTCGTCTTTTTGTTGTTGTTTATTACATTTATGTAGTTTAATTGTTTTGTCTGCCGTCGCTATAATGGCATGTGCCTGTTATATCTGCACGAAAGTTGCTGCCATTTTGTCTATACTGCAATTGAGATGTTCGGCTTGATTGATTGTAAATGAATGAAATAAATTCTGCTGCAATGGATTTTTCAACTTAAAAAATTAGTTAAAAAAATATTTAGGTTTATGTTTGTATCTGTAAGTATGCATGCATGCCTGTCTTTGTGGTAGTTTCATTGGTTGTTATACATTTGTGCTGAATTTGTTTGTATTTATGTATGTACATATGTATGTATGCGTGTGTGTGTGTGTGTTTCTTTCCTTTTTATGTTTTCTTGGCAATTTTTCAGGTTTAAAGTAAAATTATGCTTTCCTTTCCTTCTTCTTATTAGACTGTTTGCTTTTTACTTTTACATATCTGTTTTTTGTTTGTTTTTGTTTTTCTTCTTCTTCTAACTATTCTTCTTCTTTGTCTTGGTTATGCCACCATGAAATTTCTATATATTGTATATGTATAATTTCTTCATCATTCTTCCATGCGTTCCTTAAACATTTTGTCCTTAGTGTTAACATTCTTTTCTTCTATTTTATTTTGTTTTTATTTTGTTGAGTGAGTTTTTTGAATATTTATTTTTTTGTTGCAAAAAAATTGCATTTTTGTAAATTATTATTTTTTTGATTTTTTTTTGTTGTAGTTTTTTTGGCATTTTAGTTGTTGTTGTTCTTGTTTATTTCACTAGCTGTTTGTAGTTGTTGTTGCAACTAACGTATTAGCAAAAAATTTTGCGCCTTTTCGGTGATTTTCTTACATAGTCCCGCTACTCTCCGTCACATTCCACCGTGATGACTTTGATTTTCACTCCCCGACGGTTTATGCTCTCCCATGGCCGTCGTCGTCTCAGCTACTTCCGTCTTATTGTGTTCACTTTCATCACATTCTTCCAGTTCGGCTAAATTCTCTTGATCGGATTCTTCAAGTGTCACCTGAAATGCAGAGTTGGAGAAGTTAATACAGTTAAATTGCATTTGTTGCGATTTTCAGCCAAGTAAGAGCGGAACAATTATAATTTTTTGTTTAAAATTTCTATGAATTTTTTAATATTATTTAAATGCTTTCTTTACTTCTATCTAAATTGTTTTTCTCTTTTCTCGGCTGCTAATCGCACAAAATTGTTTAGTGATGAGAGACGCACTACTGTTTTTTTTTTTATCTGCAGCCAATTGTGTTAGTGTCTTTTTGGATTTATTTTCATTTCTACATTTTGTCTCAGCAACTCACTTGAAATCGTATCTTATCGTCGGAGGGTTGATCGTCAGCCGTCGATGGTGGTGGTGATGGTGGTATCATGCTCTGATAATAGTCTCTATTCTCTTCAAGCGTATCAAGTATATCCTGTGCGTCTGGATGCACCAGATCGGCCCATGTCTCCCACAATGGATGCACAATATAATCGATAAATCCGACCTGCGATTTTTCGATTGTTGAATTATGACGATCGCACATGGGACTAATATCCATGCCCGATTCACGTTCTTTATCGCCCTGCAAAAAGAACTCCTCCATTAGTAGGCTGACCCAGCGTTTGTACAATGGCAACGGTTTAGTTGGATTACTCAAATCGGCACAATGTACCAGATTTTCGAGCACCTAAAAGAAATATGAAGAAACTTATGTAGTTGTAATACTCGTAACAATAAGAGTAGTTGTAAATACGCTAGTCATATTCTGGGGACCTAAGGGGAAAATGTTATGGTTGGACGATGCTCAGAACTTGGTTAGAGCAGGAGTGTTATGCTCCTCTACTACTATTGTAAGTATTGCGTATATGGGTACTACTCTTTTTCATTTTCATTACAAAAAGCGAATCTAAATTGGTTTTGAAAAACTGTCAGCAAAAGTTATACCATGAGAAAAATAAATTTAAAAAGAAATCAGAATATTAATTTCTTAAAAGCTCTTATTTAAATAAATTGTAAAATCTTTCCCAAGGAAGGACAAATATCAGACTAGTAACGGCTACATTAATTCAGTGCAGTTCAGTTTAAGATACGAAAAACGGAAAATTTTTGGGAATAGCAACATGAATATCTTCTACATCAGAGTACACTACATAGTAGTACGCCAAAAAATGAAATTGTAGAAAAAAATATAGTTGAACTAAATATTTTAGTATTATTATTTTTTTAAAACCTAAGATAGTATTTTCTCGAAAAATGATAGATACTTCGTACTGTCACAACGTTGAACAATAAATAAACAGTAGTTTGTGACATATTAAGCTCAAATTTAAAAATAAATTTTTATTTGCAATTTTTATGCAAAATAACTGTAATCTAAGACATATAATATAAAAATCGAAAATAATTGTTATTTTGGATTTAGAATGTAAAACTCAAAAATAACTGTTATTTTTTAAAATTTTTGCATAATAATTGCAAATCTATTTATAAAAGTCGTCAATAAAAATCAGTCAGTGACTTTCTTTTTTAAAAGTCATCAATATAAATCAATCACCGACTGTTTTTTTTAAATCATTCGTATAAAAGTCATTAACATTTTTCGCAGTTAAGAAGGTGTTGGGAAACAGAAGTTTATTACAAATGACTTTTATAAGTATGATTTGAAAAATAAAGGTCAGTGACTGATTTTTATTTATGACTTTCTAAGACCCATAATTTAAAAATCAAAAATAACTGTTTTTTGCAGATTATCTAGATAAAAATCAAAAATAATTGTTATTTTGGATTTAAAAAATAAATGTCAGAAATAACGGTTATTTAAGGAGCACCCAAATAAAGTTAAAAAAATAACTGTTAAAGAGCGATTTTTTTAATAAAAGTTGTAACTGTTACGGTGCCTGATATTAAGGAAAAATATTTAGTATAGCTACTTATTTTTATTAGCTCCAATCCAAGTTTTCTTCTGAATATTTTAAGTAAAAAAGGTCTAAAAAAGCCACGAAGTCAGACCTCTAAAGTTCTGTGACTACGTTAAATCTAGCCTCTAAAAGACTAACCTGCTCACTCTGGTCTTTTTAGGGTAAAAAGATCGCTTTTTTTTGTTACCTGTATACGATCGGTGTAGTTGTCCAGCAATAGCACACCGGAACCGGCGACCTTCTTCGTCTCGACCATAGTCTTTAAATCGGCCAGTAGGCTCATGTGTTTAGACATGTCCGTTGATAGAACAATATCGATAACCATCTTCCTTAATGTTTGGCGTTGTTTCCTGCAAGAAATGAGTGCAAAATTGTTTTTTAGGATTTATTTTTATTTTAAAAGCTATTTTGTAGTCGAGAAAGATTCGATTTTCGCTTCTTGGATAGGAGTAATCGCCGCTTATCTAAAGCCGGGGTCCCCACTTCGGAAGCGTACGAATTCACACAAAAGCCGGCGTAGATATGCTTTCAACTATTAAGTAATAATCATAGCATTCTCGATCCTGTTTTACCTCATTTGAGTACCGGGCATGGTGGTCTCATAGTCACTGCATGAACCTTGCCAGTAAACAGCCTACCCCGGGATTCATCTACCAAAGACCCGTAACTGATCTGCCATGGAGCTCTGTTAGGTGAATTTACAATAACTGGATGGAGAAGCAAACGCAACATTACCGTGCTAAATACAGAAGGTAACAGACAAACCAAAATCGCAATTATTTCTCTGAAATATTATTGAGAAGAAACAAGACACTCCTTCGTCTTTCCCAAGGGAGAAACACTTTTCGAAATTGGGAGCTGCTTATTGTGACCAATGCAGTGTATCACTGCAAACCTCACTAAAATCGCTCCAGCATGAAGTCCTTGGTGCAAAGACAAGTAAACAACAATTTAGAAGGGAATTGCTCGGTCGGGGCTGGTAGGACACAGAGGACGATGCTTTATCTATACTTTCCAGACAGCTACACTATGGACTCTAATGTCACCTGAATATAAATTACATAGTTAGAGAGTTGAATATCATGCTTGGTGGACAATTACTGCCCAGCTGTTTTCACAGGAAGTACGTGAACAGACGAAAGTCTAAACCCGCAGAAAAATCAGGTCAACAAAGCCACTTTTAACCAGCTTCCATCACAAAGAAGGTGGCAAATGCTGCCGGCTTAGCTGCAGCGGAGTCATGATAAAGTATGTATATTTCGGCAATTCGCGTTGGAAACATTACGTTGAAAAGTTCTTTATTCTTTTTCTGAAGTTTCAGCCGGTGGTATTGAGCTAGTGCTGTTACCTTGTTATTTTTTGTATATTT
This sequence comes from Rhagoletis zephyria, assembly GCF_001687245.7. Lineage (NCBI taxonomy): Eukaryota > Metazoa > Arthropoda > Insecta > Diptera > Tephritidae > Rhagoletis > Rhagoletis zephyria. The sequence goes on from NW_016157459.1 coordinate 16,218, forward strand.
ATATACTTAAAATAAAGAATGATTCTGATTCTGATTCTTTTTCTGAATTTTAATTTTCCTCCGCATTAGGAAAGCCAAAAGGCAGAAACCAACAAATTTCGGAACCCCGACCGGTTTATTGAAAACTAAAATTACTAAGAAGCTAAAACTGACAACATTGCAATGGTTTGGGACTTAAACTCATGGACACCTGAGTTCATCCGATTTAAAACCAGAAAATAATGGGACCAGTAAGACTACCAGTTGCGAATGATGGCATATTCATCTTCACTACTGGTTCAAAAATTGAGAAAGAAATCGGCGCCAAACGCTATCCACAAGACTTGCAGATAAGTTAGGTCTTATCGTCCGCAAAATGATACAACGTCTTCCAAGCGGAGGCTTATGCTATAAAGAAGCAGCTAGCCTTCTACTAATTACCATATTTTCAACCGAAAAAGCCACACTCTTGATTCATAGTCAAGTGACTCTGACAACAATAGATTCCAAAGTGGTAAAATTGGCGATTAGGGGGCATTACTGGCCGATCTGAACGTCTTCTGTTTTGAGTTTCCGACCAAACCAGTATTATGGAGCAAAAAGAGGCAGCTGAAGAGATTGGCCTTATAACTCTGAGACGCTAATAAACGCAGCGGACACCTCCACAAAACTATTGTTTAGAGATCATATCAGAAAACTTGAACAAACGAGATTAATGTGAATTCTGAGGGTCATTATGTCGGTGGTTAGAGGGTAAAGCGATATAAGACCTTCTGAAACCTAAAAGTTCTCACCGACGTCAATGCAGGTCACTGAACTTTACTGCACCGATTGTGAATATCAACGAGTTCTCTCTCCAGTCGCTACCGTAGTGAGAATGAGAAAAAATCAACTGACCACTTCCTGTGTCAATTTCCAGCCGAGCAGTCGAACCAAACAGCTGGGCCACACTTCTTTAGCATTCTGACAGAGATAATGGATACAAGTGAAACGATAGGACCTTTTCAATTTAACTAGCAACAGGTTTAAGCAGGTTATTATTTCTTTTCTCAATTTGAAGGAATGGAATGTGCGTGCTCTTGGGACACACACACAGCGAACTATACCTTCGAGTCCAAAGTTGGGTACGTACACGCCCTCTTAATCCAAGCTTGCAGGCTAGTTGTATTATCGTAATACCTGCGCTAAAGTTCTATGCCGAAGTAAAAGCTATGATTTCATAATACTCACTTTTGCATATTACAGAATATATCACATCCTTGATTTTGTAATAATTTAAAGGCAACTGCTAAATGATGATTTTCCAAAACAGATTCGTCATTATACATTAAGGCTAATTCGGAACCTAGAAAAATAAATAAACAAATAATTCACTCTACTTGAAGATCAAATAAACACAAAACAACTGATTTAAGTCAAGCTCAATTCAAGGGCGGTTCTTAAAATATCATCAACATGAGGTATTCCTCTATTTTGTTCCAAACACTAAAAAAAGACATCCACGAAAATTTAAAAATTTAAAGAAAATTTTAGGGATCGCTACTAGGGTGTGAACTAATTGGTTTTGTTTTTTAAATTTCAAAATTTTACGAAATTCTTATATTTGCCAGCTATAACTCAGCGAGTTAATTAATTTAAATCAGATTTGAAGTGGAAATTTTGTAGAATTTCTGCTATTAAAAAATTAAATTTTTTCAAACCTTGGTAGCGACCATTAAAAAATTTTTTCAAAATTTTCCAATTTTCGTGGATTCTTTTGGGGTTGATATGTAGAACAAAATTTCGATGTTGATATTTTAAGGACCACCTTATTAAATATTGTTAGAGAGTAATCAACGATTTTTGCACTCACTTGAATTAACTAAAAATTGATTTGTTAAACCAGGATGATCAACATCGTGTATACAAGCAGCAAACAATGCTCCGCCCACTTCTAACGATGTGAATACGCCCTCCAGCGCTGGTGTATTGAGCAGTACATTTGTACTTTGTGTCACATCGGCCGCATGCAGTGAATTGTGAAACGGATTGTCTTTAACATAATGATCCTCCAGAGTAGTCATAAAATTAATAAAAGTTTTCGGTGGTATCATAAGACTGGTCAGTAATTCCCTACTCTGTTTTGTTTGCAATCAAAATTTGAGAAACAAAGAAAACAAAAAGAAAGTGATTATTTATAAGTAGTTAAAAATTACAATCACCGCAATTGTTTGAGCCTACCTGAAATATGGTGTATGCCACACAGGTGAGCGGACGATTGGCACTCAGATCGCCAAGCTTGAATATGTCAATGCCCCACGTATCGATGTCGCCGAGCAGTGTGCCGAGCGCATTCTCGTGCACCGTTTCCACACCGAATGTGGGCAGTCGTTCGCCGGTGAATGAGTTCGTATGGGAGAGTGGTCGTTTCACGCCCGATATTTGTGACATGGGCGGACCACGTGGCGAACGGCAACGCTGATGCTGGGTAAGCATGCTAAGTTGGTCGGGGTTGTCGTCGCCGCGCATCGAGGGTAAATCCAACTCTTGTTGTTTGTCTGAATAGTGAAAAGAGCCGGAGATTTAATTAGGATTATGAGAATATTTGTGTACATTTACTTAACTACTTTGAGATTTTTAAAAGCCATAGATACATATTATTTAAATTTTGTTTTGTAATTGTTTTTATTATCAGGGAACACTATGAAAGGATGGACGAATGGATTTGCAGAGTTAAAGCTTCAAAACACTTTTTTTACTCGCATGTGTGTATATATGACATATTAAATTCTGCTTCCAACCCACTTAATCCTTTCCTTTCTAAGAAAATTTAATTCCATAAACCACTTTATGTATCTTTATTGCCATGCCAATACAGCCTTATGTGTGTATGTATGAAAGCGCTTTGTACCTGTAGGTAAGTGCTTTCTTCTCCCCGCCAGGAATGTCAAGTAACTTTTAAAAGTCAACTCTTAGAACCCTTGACATATGTATATGCATACATACAGGCATATATTTATCAACCCCCAGCTTGCTTGTTTGTTCGGCGGTTGATAAAATTATTTGAGTAACATATTTTAAATCGCAATGAAATTCCACTTTGACTGCCTTTTAAACCCACTTTGCCCACACATATATACCGATGTACATAAATACACAAGTACAGCAAATCTCAGAAATTTTTAAAATATTTAGCGCAGAAATGTCTGGGAAGGAGGAAAACAGCAAAGTGAAAAGGTTGTAAAGATTTGTTAGACAATATTTCTGAAGTCTTTAATACTACTTTTAACCCGACTTCAAAAAAAAGAGGAGGTTTTAAGTTCGTCGGAATAATTTTTTTTTTGTATGTTAGCGCATAACTTTGGACCACGTTAACCGATTTTGATAATTCTATTTTCATCGGAAAGGTGGTACCTCAAGGGTAGTCACATACTAATAAGAAATTAACCATAATCTTAAATTTTTATATGAGAATTGAAGTCGGTTTTGTATTTTGCTTAAAAATTACTTGTTTTTGTTTGCATTTAATGATTTTTCGCTATTATTTACACACTATACAGTACACTATGGGTGCAGAAATCAAGGCTTTATGGACAGTGTGAGACAAAGGTATTAGCGTATGGCTAGGTTACTTACTCTAGTGTGGTCAAGAGTTAGTAAGCGCAATCATTCAGATCCTTATGGTAATGAACGTTTTTTCCTTTATCAAATTGTTAGTACTCCCTCACTATATTTATCACAACTTGACTGTATTCCGGTCCCAAATTGAAGTAAATAAACGCCGCTACTGGGTACCATGAATATTGAAAGCAGAAGGCAGTCCCACACCAGCTTTGAGGCAACTTTCAAAGCTTTCAGTACGAGGAGCGCCAATCTGCTCTGTCAGAGTGTATGTGTGTACAAGTGTTTGCCGTACATGGCGTGCATTGGAAGCTTTCTTAACTCTTTCCTCCGCATTAAATCTATGCTCCAATTTATTCTCTAATATAAAAGCGAAATATTTCGTTCGGGGGTAAATTTAGTATATCCTAATAATAGGGTATGCCAAATACGAATTTCGTACTTTTTTGTGAAAAGTTCTATGGCTGTTTAATCAGGCAAGGCCGTTTGCATATGCAGTTCGTTTAGTTTGTCTACCACTCACTTGAGATGCAATATCAACAAGCCTTGTGAGATGTCGTGGTTTGCCTTCCTGGAAATCACCGATTACCCATTTCAGCCATTTTGTTCAGCAATTGAAAAGATGTTCGAACTACTACTACAACCATGAATGACTGGATTAACGTCGATAGAATAAATATCCTTCAACAGAGTCTCTGTAGAGGCATTGCTGAAGGCTCCAGAAATATCGAGCGAGACTCTCATTGCATATTCCCCTTCATGTTGAGTCCTTTACATTTGTAGATTACGCTCTGAAGAGCTCACTGTGGATTTGATATGGATTAGGTTAGGTAAAGCCCATTCTTTTATGTTTTTTCGAGACAAATATTGCGGGAGGCTTGCTGTAATAAATAATTTTTTTCGCTCCGAGTAAGATTGCCAAAATATTACTTATACGCACTGTTTTCCTTTACGGAAGGAGATATTTAAGAGTTCTTCTTCGTACTCCCAGTTGGTAGGACCAAACTTCTTTGGCGGAGGTAGTGCGTTAAAAAATCGCTGCGGAAATTGCGTGACACTGGCGATGCAACGGAAGTTCATCCATTTTCCCTCTCTATATTATCGCCATCAATAATATTGGAAGTAAATTATTGAAATCTGCTACCCAGAGGTTTGTGATTGAGACTAAGCCACAGACAAATATTAAGAAAAAGACAAATAAATATTTCTCTCTCTGTGAGAGAAACGCAACAACAACTATATGGTAGAAAAGTTTTGAACTAAAACGATGAATCCGCTTTTATGGCTCTAATAATGTCCATAGTTGTTCAAAAATTCAAGAAAAAGGTGCAACTTAGGACGTTGCAAGCATGTGTACATGCCTCACCCATACAGGCCCATTGTTCCAATACTTCAAAAATTTATTGTTCACGGCTGCCCTTTGTATCCCTCATGTCATTCCATTTATCTTGGTCATTCATCCGCCATTCATCCCCAAATCCACTCAAACATAATTACGTGCGCTTTAAGCACTGTGTTTTTGCACTCTTCCACTTGATCGCGCATTATCTTCTTGTTAGCAGCAGAATGATATTTGCCAAGCAGCAGCAGCTTTTCGGTGACATTAGCTTCACTGTATGGGAAACACCTGTTACAAAAGTTGGCGTTTTCTTATATTTTTTGCTTTCTCTTTCACCCATCGACCAAAAGCAAGTTGATTATCCGGCCTTGTTGTTGTGGTTCCGGCTNTAATGGTATTTGCCATGCAGCAGCAGCTTTTCGGTGACATTAGCTTGACTGTATGAGAAACACCTGTTACAAAAGTTGGCATTTTCTTATTTTTTTTTTGCTTTCTTTTTCACCTTTCTATCGACCAAAAGCAAGTTGATTATCCGGCCTTGTTGTTGTGGTTCCGGCTAGTGGCGGTGCGTGTGCGGGTCACCAGCCAGCCGGTTGTTTGTTGTGTGCGCGCAATAAAAACTTTTTAAGCATTCAAATTTGGTTGTGCACCTTTTACGTGCTTAGATTTTGCTGTTTATTTGGTGCCTTTTTTTGAAAGAAGTTTTGCAAATTTTAAATCTGCTCGCCAATATAATTTTTTTTTTGTATTCATTTGCTGTACTTAGCCTTCTTAATTTTTTCTTCTCATCCTCAGACCTTAATGTAAAATACATTTTTATTTCAAGTTGTTCGAAGTGTTGGTTACGGAAACGGAGTGGTGCGCGGTTGCCTCCGTTTTAAGAAAAAAGTTACTCAAAAGAGCAGTAAACTTTTCTACCCTTGTTCAAAAGTATTAGATATTAAGCATTATGTTCCGGCATCAATTTTATTTGAGGCAATTATGTTTCTAAATACATATATTAAATTGAAAATCTAAAGAAAGTGACAGCTATTGCACAATTAGGAAAACATGCTTTTAAAGGATGCTGCATAGTTAGTAAATGAAATCGCACATCCTGTGAGCTGCGGGTATAGTCTGGTTTTGAGAGCTTATCTGTCATCTTGCTACCATTTATCATGCACTTTTTCAACCCACTCTGGCTCAAAACAAGAAGAAAAAATTTCATCAATCCCACCCTCTTCCTGTCATGTTTAAACAAAGAAACATTTACCATAAACTTAAGGTGACTCTGTTCACATAGATGCGTCTGCCTTTAAATGACAGCGCACTTTTCTGATTTTGGTGCTACTCCCAGTCTATGTCGAATTTCCATGAGGAAGTGAAATGACAAAAAATTTAAGAAAATTTCATATGGAAACGAGCATAAAGACTATTTCCAGAAAAGGTATTTTTGGTGTAAAATTTTGTCATTGAAATTTTTGTCATATAATGCTCAGTGGAAATCTAGCATGAGTTTGCCACTTATTTTTGATTTTTCTTCGTTTTCATTTAAACATCATATTGTTTTCTTTCTTTTCACTGAACAGACTTTGAAGGGCTGCTTTGGGTGGTTGACAAAGCTTTTCTATACATGCCACCTGTTTGAAAATTTTAATTAAATTTAATTGATGAGATAAATTGAATATTGCAATATGGATATCAATTTGATAAAATAAATATTACAATACCTCTCCTCTTGCGTGTGCTTGGGCCATCCCACAAAAGGCTTTCGGAAAATGTAAAACACTGGTAGCACCGTGTTTTTTTCTTATTGCTTTCATAACCCTCATACCCCGGTACGCAGCCAAGCAGTACTGTTTATATTCTAAATAAAATTTTGTGTTTAAAATTATTTGTAGTTCTGACGAAAAGAACTTAGTCAGACTTCTTGTCAAATCAAGTATCTTTTGAGCTAATTTCCGAACTAAGCACTGGTTGCCTTTCTCTATTATCATTATGAGACTTCAATTTCCTCCACTCCGCTACTATCAATACGGCCATGTCATAGCTTTTGCAGCAAAAAGTTTTATCATCACTTTATTTTCCTTCGCTTCTTTGCATTTGGTAAGCGAAAATTTGAAATTCTGCGCTAAATTGGTTTGCACGCCTCAATGTATGCAACAGCTATCACGCTGTATGAAAAAGTTTAATATAGTTACCCTTAGCAACAGCTACTGCTGACATTGACCGACTGGCGTATTCACTTTTCTAAGGGCTCAGTGATTGCTCTCGCAGCACTTTCTCGCCTTCGCTATTGACATACATACATACAAGTTTTTACATTCACCAATTCATTTAAACGTCTGAATAGTAAAGGCAGTACTCACTAGGCTGACTAGCAGACAAGCGCGACTAGTAGCAGGGGCGTATTCAGAGTAAAATTTTGGGGGAGTAATTAATGAGAAACATAAATTTTATTTTTAATCAATATGGGTCATTCCATTCAAAATTTACGTTCGAACAATTTTTTCGTGCGAAACATTTTTTCTATGTTCTTTGAGGCAAAATATTAGAAACGTTTTTTTTATATTTCGACACAATATAAAAAATTTTGGAATTATGAATTTTCAAAATGTTCACGCTCGAATAAAATACCTCTAAACATTTGCGTATACGAATAAAAGTATTTCATTATAAAAATGACTAGCCGACCTAAAGTTTTTTTTCTTAGCTTTCCAATGAGAAATACATTGAATTTTTTCGACCTATTTTTTATAAACGAAAAGTACTAATGATTTTTTTTTTTAGTTGCAACTATTTTTAATCAGTTATTTTATTGAAAAATTTTTTATATTGGTGAAATAAAAAAGAAATACGTGTCTAATATTTTCTCAAAGAACCCCAAAAAAAATGTTTCGCACGAAAAAAAATTTTTGAATGTAAATTTTAGATAAATAAATATATATATGCTTTCATTTTAGATATAAAAATTGATGCCCATATTTGCCTATATTGAAAAATCTTTCCAACACTTCTTCAGCTACACCTCAATGTCATAATTTTTATAATTCTCCCCTAGTTCCGCCCTCCGCAGGCATGTCACTGCATATATACAAATGTACAAGTAGTTAATCCATTCGCCAAGTGCACGCTTGAACGCTGCTGACTTTGAATACTCGTAGTTATACGTTTGTATGTTCACGTTTACCAACTAGACTTAATTTAAAATTTAAATTAAAAATAACTCATAGCGCGCAGAAAATTTAACTCGTTGCAGAAAAGTAAGAAAAATGAGTACTAGTGCATATGTATGTGTGCACGTTTGTATGTATTAAGCGAACAAAAAACACGGAAAGCCAAAGCGTATAGAATTGAATCTCTCGAAAGAATTAAGTGAGATTTTATTACATTTTTATTGCTATTTTTACTTACCTAGCCTCTTGGATTGTTTGCAATGATTGAGTAACTAAAGCTTTAGCAACACGCTATAAATCACCGTGAGTGGTTGGTTTGTGGGCACTTTAGATCCCATATAAATTTTGTACGTGCACACATACATACACATGTACCTACTTATTTGTGATTAATTTTTCTTTTTCCTAAATGCAGTTTATGAATTGCGCCTCAGCCGCCAACAGTGGCGTTCACTGCATTGGGCACTTGAGTGGGCGCGTTTTACATACATGCGGTCGGCATTTGATTTCTGCGCGCAAATACAATAGATAGTATTGTGTACAATAGGATATTGCAACACACTTGTAATTATTTGAAAAGAATTTTCATACGTAATACAAAAAAAAAAAGTTGCTGCAGCATGTACTGTGAAAGCTATTATTGGAAGCTATGACTTTGCGGCTGATAACACTACTTCTACATCGCCAATGGAGCCGAAAGGTGTAAGTACGTGGGTGGGGGGAAACAGCTGGAAACAGAACAAATGCACTTTTTCAAGAACGGGTTAAAGCTTTAAACAGTGGTGGAAGGCTTGGTGTACGTTTCTTCTTTCGGAACTCCTCATCTAACTTAAATTTATTCTTTCTGACTAACACCGATCTCTTTAAGGCAGTGGTAAGGTGATTCACTCTGTCTTCAGATTTTTTGGTAAAGACAACAGAAAAATGAGCTAAGTGTATGCAGAACATTAAGAAGAATGCTAGAGTTGAATAGGGCTATAAGCAATGCATACATATGCATACATCTGAAATTAATACAGAGACTAAAATATTAGAAAAGAATTATGTAATACAAGTATACTCTTTGCGCTCCTTCTTTATGTATGCCATGTAGGAAAAGATTACCGATTTTCTTGTTCTCGATTCGCCTTGAAGTCATAAAGAATATACCCTGTACTTTAGAGTTGCTCACAGCCAAAATGATGCGCCCCAAAAAAACTTATGTTTTGTTAATATTCACAAAGGTTTTCATGTTAAATAATTTATTTTATTTTTTTCCTATAAAAATATAGTTCATATGTATTACAACTGAAACCATAAAAACCAAAATTCCAATTTTGCACAAAAACTAAGAAAATTTATAAAAATTGCCATTAATTTTTATGTGAAAATTTTCAACTTTTAAATCCGACTTGTTGTCAAAAATCAGCGGTACCCGAACTATTTCTAAAAAAACCGATCAAAAGGTTGTAAATTTTCATGAAAATTAATGGTAATTTTGCTGAATTTTTCTAGTTTTTGTACAAAGTTTGCCATTTTGATTTTTGTGGTTTTTGTGGTAATATGAAACATATTTTTAAAGAAAAATATCGAAAATAATTTTACATGAACAATTTTGTGAAGATTAATTTTGTGAAGATTAACAAAAAAAAATTTTTGGCGTCCTTCATTTTGGCTGTGAGCCAGTGTATATATGTATGCACGTTGAAGCAGTTAAAAGTTCGCTCTCATAAAAACTGATGCCTCTATTAAGCACCCGAAAGCGTTCAAACCTTCTGAGTATTTACATATGTATATACATACACACACATTAAGCCCTTTAGCATAACTTTTGATGTTCAGCAATCAAACTTTAGGTTCTAACATAGCATAATAAGCATAGAAATTTTGTGATGTACCGGAAATGCTTTGATTTTATAACCAAAAATATTTCTTAATTTTTTCTAACGCTTATGCAAGGAATATAAAAACTTTCAAGCTAAAAAAGTTTTGCATTCGAATTAGGTACTTACCCAAAAATGTTGAACAAATATATTCTGATATTTGATTGCCAGATCTGCTCGACTCGCTGAAGTGTGATAATTCTTTATTGAGCATACGCTTGAACTGTGGGTGGGGGAAAAGAAGAAGTGAAGATTATTAGAGGCGATGGCATGTTTGGTGCGGTGATTAGTTGATGTCATGGTGTAATAATAACAAGGTGTTGTCAGTAACTTAACCTCACTT
>NW_016157459.1:26595-162631 GCF_001687245.7 Rhagoletis zephyria
AAACACGTCGCTACTGACAACACCTTGTTATTATTCCACCATGAGTTGATGTATTGTCTATTTGGTTGCTTAAAAAGTTGCCGGAAAGAATAAACAAATTATTTTTTTTCATATGCGGAAAAGAGAAGAATAAAATCAATTTGCCTTTTTTCTTTTTTAGTTGAAATAATGTATGTATCCATAGGTACTCAAGAATACAATTAAAAACAAAAAAATAAATAAAACTTAAATCGCGCCTCTCTTTAAGTTTTCTTTTTTAAACTAAACGCAGCTGCCACTCACCTTGAGCGATGCCATGTCCGATACACTGCGATGTGTCTGTATGGTCTCCAGCTGATCCAAACACCAATCCAACTCCTCGATTGTGTCTGTAGCCAAGCGGGTGTAGGATTCATCGCCCTGAACCAATTGAACGCCGGCAGCGGCTGCTGCACGTCCCACGCTGGACGATTGTGTTGGCCGCCTGGATCTTTTCGTATTAATTATTTGTTCCAAAGACAAGAGACACACACACACACAGACAAAGATACACACACACACACACACGAGGACACATGCAGACAAAAACCCAGGCACAAGCACGTGCATACAAATTGACGCATGGAAAATGTATGGATAAAATAATAACAAACAAAAAAAAATAGTACGGACAAATGGAGAAAGCAAGCACAAAACATGGCATGGCAAAGTCAATGGCAACAACAACAACAATAACAGCAATGCAACAAAAAGCGAAAGTCATAAAAGAATACATTTTAATTTAAAGAAATTCAAAATTTTGATCAACACATTTTGTTGTGATCAAAAGCGCCAGGAATTTAGGATAAGTGGAGAATAAAAATTAGTAGCAAAGGTTGTTGATTAAATATTTAGTAGTGAAAGCAAATAACAAATAGCAGAAGCGGCATTTTTTGGAAAGTTGACAATTTACATGTTGATAGTAATGTCCGCGTTTATTGTTGTTGTTGCAGTGTATGGCATTTGTGATTTGTAGTTATTTTTAGAAAATTTTGTTTTGTTGAACGTTTCGTTTTATTTATTTTTGGTTTTTGTTCACATAAAAGTGAGTTTTTCCATTTTTTTTTTGTTTTTCGATTTTACCAAAATATTTTCGCGATTAGACATTTACAAATGATTCAAAGANTGTTGCAGTGTATGGCATTTGTGATTTGTAGTTATTTTTAGAAAATTTTGTTTTGTTGAACGTTTCGTTTTATTTATTTTTGGTTTTTGTTCACATAAAAGTGAGTTTTTCCATTTTTTTTTTGTTTTTCGATTTTACCAAAATATTTTCGCGATTAGACATTTACAAATGATTCAAAGATACACATACGTAAAAATATTCGAATAAATGATTGCAATGTTTTTTTTTTGTACATATAGCATGAAAATACATATTTTTTTGTTGACATCAAAATGCGGGAGGGTTCAAAAAGGAAGAGAAAGAGAAAAAGACAGAGAGAAAAAAATGTATATATCAAATAAACTAGGTAAATATTTGTTTTTTTTTTTTTAAATCTTGGTGTGTACAACATTAATACTTTTATAAATTTTATACGGAAATATGGGGTATATTTTTTTAGTTACAAATACTAATAAAGTATTTCGACCCAAATGGAATACACAATAATCGGTTCGAGAGTGGGAGGATGTGTTAAACGACGACCGTCAAAAAGTGGGGTTACATTTAGAAAAATTGTTACGAAAATATTTATACGAGTATGCAGTGGGGGTTACACATTCGATTTACATATGTAGCTGTTGTTAATATGCAGCTGTAATTGCGACTTAAGTAAGTGTGATGTGTGCTTTGGCAGTGAAGCAAATCTGTGAATATTCGTTTAAAAAGATTAATTGTGCTTAAATCAAAAAAATTTCAGGCAGTTTTTCGCCTGTTTTCTATAGATACCTACGGTATTGGTTATAGTTACAGTGTCATGGTTATGGCTAAGGTATGACACCACTAATTGGGCCTTTAATCGGCATATATATATGCATGGATTTTAAAGTTTCAAACAATTTTTAGCACAGTTTGTAAATGACAAAAATTTATGTCTACATGGTTTTCACTTCCAAGCATTCGTTTACTATAAATTCTTTTTATTTGGCATCTAATTGTTCTTTAGTTTTTTGCTCCACTGTCGCACACACCTACACTTCCGTCTTCCTCATTTTGTGAACATAAGTAAATTTTTGTAATTGTTTGTTATGACATATTTTAATAAAATCAGTTTAAATGTGAGTGAAGTTATATGAAAATCAAATTCTTCAAATATTTTGCAAAATGTAATATTAGCATTATTAGGAAGTTAACACAGGGGATTAGTAAAAAAAAAAACACTTCATAATATTAAACTTTGTTAGAAAATGTTAAAACATTTATGCACCAAAGAAGGTAAACAAATGGTATGTGTGTGTTGTGTGCTTTTAGTTGCACGCATACTTACTTATTAGATGCTTGCACATTTGTCAGACTTAAAAGATTATTGCGCACCGAGCGTAAGCTGGCCAAAATTTGGGCAAATGGTGTTACAATAAGATCCTCGCCATGGCTGTAAGAAAATTGGAAAATGGGAAATTTTATATTAATTAAATAATAGAAATTTTAAACACATATGTACATAGATTAAGTGCTTAATACATGTAAATTTTTTTTAAATAAATATAAATTAGAATAAAAATTCACTAACTGGTGCGTAATCGAGTGCAAAATAATTTATTGCTATGTGCTGGCATAACAACATATTTTCGTGCATTATCTGGTATTTTTAGCGGAGAGTTTGAAAAAATGCAAGTGCTCAAAGCAAAGAAAATATATATATATGTATGTAGAAATATGCATTAATATTATCTAGTATCTACAGTGGCGGTCCAAAGTGGAAGAATGGTGTTTCGGTTTTAATATTTATAATGTTTTTCAAGCTAACATTTTTATGATATTTTTTATAAAAATATGGTTAATGCATTAACCCAAACCGCATAGATCACACTTTCAAGCTTTATACAGAATTAAAAAAACTTTCAAAAATTTGTATCTAAATTTCGAGCTTTTTAACCGCAATTTTTTTTTTAATTTTTTGAGTAGGCAGTTAACAGGCTTATAAAATTTTCGTAAAATAATTGCAAGTTTTGAGCGGCTACATAATGGCATTGATTTTTTAATAATTTTTTTTTTTGTTGACAGCGTTTTGCACTTTTTTCTATATAAATATGAATTTCTTGTGGAAGAATATGCGCAAGACCGTTTGCGAAAAAAATAAAAAAAGTCAACGACAGTTTTCCTAAATTTCGCTATTTATATGAAAAAACAGCGCAAAAGTCGTGAGCAAAAAAAAAAAAGAAAAACTCAACTCAAAACTTGCACTTATTTTATTAAATTTTTATAAGCCCGTTAACTGCATACCCAAAAAATTTATAAAAATTCTGGTTAGAATTTAGATAAAAATTTGTGGAATTTTCATAAATTCTGTATAAGGTTTGAAAGTATGATTTAAATGGGGTTTATTAAACCATAAACGGTATCTTTATAAAGAAAATTAAAAAAAATTTAGCTGGCAAAACATTGTAGAAATTAAAAGCAAAACACCATTCATCCACTTTTGACCGCCACTGTATGTATTGAGATATATACAAGTGTAAAGCTGATATACACATACTTAGGTTCTTATCACTTATTTATACTCTTCCACATTAATGCCATAATAAGTTCTTTTTTCGTTTAATTATTATATATTTATATATTTTTATATATTTTAATTTTTTTAATGGTACATGCTTTTCATAATACCTACATTCGTTTCAAAATGTTCAAAATGCCTACGTGTGGTATTAATTGAAAGTTTTCCATTTGTCATAAGAAACAAAAAATTTCTTGTGAACTTTTATATCTGTCAACATACTTAAGTATATACTACAAATATAAGTTATATTAAAAATTTGAGTTAATATACCGCTGAAGAACATGTGCGATGAAATTAGAATTTTAATGATGCCAAACCAAAAAATAGATTCCCACTAATTTTATTCGCTTGTCATCAGAAATATTTGCGTAAACATTTTTGTATACATATACAAGTATATGAATCTATGTAGGCACATTTACCTTCTTTTATGAATGCATAAATCAATAAAATTCTAGATTTTTTCAATTTTATCTCGCCGCAATTTCTTCCTTTTCACAAAAGAACAATCTAAATGCGACATAATTTCCATTAATTGATACCTATCTTTGCATTATAAACAAGAGCGTGAACCAACCACAAATACCGCACAAAATTTTCAAGCTGAACTGATTATATTTGGATGAAGACTTAGGGCTTGGAGGACAGCGGGCCACGCAACCGTTTTTCAGTCGGAAACTTCTACTGCCATTGAGGCATTCAAAAATACATACACAAAATCGCAGGTGTACATTCTCTCAGTTAGTAAGGCGGAGAACTGTAGGAGAGAGAGTTAGAAGAGCATAGTGGCTGATTCAGAAAGCCTTTCTTTAGAGGTTCGTCGAACAATTTTTTTCAGGGAATTTATGTGTATGTATACACATATGTACATATATAGGTATCATTAAAATTTTGATTATGTTTTTGTTTGTGGCTCTTATTTTTTAGCATTTTCTTTTGATCAGCATATGGAGCATTCCATCGTTGGTACGGGACAAATCGTACGACTTATTGCAGTTTACGCTTGTAATTAAAGGCAAAGTAAAAAAATTATAAAACAAAGTATCTAGCAGTAAATTAATTTTTATGGCAAAGTAATAACCGAAAACAGAAACTTTGTTTGTTTGAAATATTAGGGTATGCACAAACAATCCAAAACTATTCGCCTGTCTAGTGTTATGGAAAATTTCAGCGATATTAATGATAATTAAAAAAAAAAAAACAAAAAAAAAATCGTTTAGTAGCACTAACATCAATGTCAAATCAAACTGCAAAAGTTTTAAGAATAGATTTATTTCAAACAAGTTTAAATCAGTTTTATAAATTAAGATTTACGCCACTTTTATAAATAATTGATGATGTTGAGACTATTTTAAGTATACATAATTTATGTATGTCGTTTCACGCCCATTCATTGATAATTCATCAAATTCGAATAGTCCCATCGATTTCTCTAAAATATATTTAAAGTAAAAACTCGATTTATGTGCTAATTTTATATTTAAAATCCATTTCCACTGAAAAATTCGTTCAGAAAAGTTATTAATTTGGCGACGAAAATATACCGTTTTTCGTGGAATGCTCGATATATGCATATTATTTTAGCCTTTCTGCTACGTGCCTTAAATCACGGCGATATCGATACACTTACACATAGGTACCAAACGCTCACTCATCCACTTGGCCTATATAGCATCATAGTATTTTTCAATCTGCTGCCATGGACTGGACACTACTTGTAGTTATATTTCGAAAGCATTTTTTTTTGCTTTCTTACGACAAGAGTTGATTATTAATAATCACACAGCTTTTGTTCTTTAAGATTTCTAGCTATGTATGTATGGTTTTATAAATTTATTAGCAGTCTCTGCTTGCTGTCTCTTAGCTACCCAGTATATGGCTGGCAGGTAGGTAATTATAGTACAATAGTATATAGTACTATAGTAACAAAGTTATTTTTTGCGTGCTATTTTACGCCTTTTTTTAATTACTTCCAGAATATTGTGGTATTTTTATATGCAGGGTCATTAACAGCACAGCATGTGATTGTAATTTGTTTCTTCAGGACGCTGGTAAAGCATTTGGTCTACATTCACATGTATGTATGTATTATCGTATGTACATATATTTTTTGCATATCAAAAAAGTAATAATGAGGAATTTAGTAACGCTGTTGATTGCTTANATCAGAAATATTTGCGTAAACATTTTTGTATACATATACAAGTATATGAATCTATGTAGGCACATTTACCTTCTTTTATGAATGCATAAATCAATAAAATTCTAGATTTTTTCAATTTTATCTCGCCGCAATTTCTTCCTTTTCACAAAAGAACAATCTAAATGCGACATAATTTCCATTAATTGATACCTATCTTTGCATTATAAACAAGAGCGTGAACCAACCACAAATACCGCACAAAATTTTCAAGCTGAACTGATTATATTTGGATGAAGACTTAGGGCTTGGAGGACAGCGGGCCACGCAACCGTTTTTCAGTCGGAAACTTCTACTGCCATTGAGGCATTCAAAAATACATACACAAAATCGCAGGTGTACATTTTCTCAGTTAGTAAGGTGGAGAACTGTAGGAGAGAGAGTTAGAAGAGCATAGTGGCTGATTCAGAAAGCCTTTCTTTAGAGGTTCGTCGCACAATTTTTTTTGCAGGGAATTTATGTGTATGTATACACATATGTACATATATAGGTATCATTAAAATTTTGATTATGTTTTTTTTTGTGGCTCTTATTTTTTAGCATTTTCTTTTGATCTACATATGGAGCATTCCATCGTTGGTACGGGACAAATCGTACGACTTATCTCACTTTACGCTTGTAATTAAAGGCAAAGTAAAAAAATTATAAAACAAAGTATTTAGTAGTACATTATTTTTTATGGCAAAGTAATAACCGAAAACAGAAACTTTGTTTGTTTGAAATATTAGGGTATGCACAAACAATCCAAAACTATTCGCCTGTCTAGTGTTATTAAATATTTCAGCGACATTAATGATAATTAAAAAAAAAGCAAAAAAAAATCGTTTAGTAGCACTAACATCAATGTTAAATCAAACTGCAAAAAGTTTCAAGAATAGATTTATTTCAAAAAAGTTTAAATCAGTTTTATAAATTAAGATTTTCGCCACTTTTATAAATAATTGATGATGTTGAGGCTGTCTTAAGTATAATTTATACATGTCGTTTCACGCCCATTCACTGATAATTCGTGAAACTCAAATATTCCGATCGATTTCTCTGTTTATTTATGTGTTTAAAATATATTTAAAGTAAACAATCGATTTATGTGCTAATTTTATATTTAAAGTACATTTGCGTTGAAAAATTCGTTCAGAAAAGTTATTAATTTGGCGACGAAAATATACCTTTTTTCGTGGAATGCTCGATATACACATGCATATTATTTTAGCCTTTCTGCTACGTGCCTTAAATCACGGCGATATCGATGTTACAAAAATACACACTTACACATAGGTACCAAACGCTCACTCATCCACTTGGCCTATATAGCATCATAGTATTTTTCAATCTGCTGCCATGGACTGGACACTACTTGTATATTTCGAAAGCATTTTTTTTTTTTGCTTTCTTACACCAAGAGTTGATTATTAATAATCACACAGCTTTTGTTCTTTAAGATTTCTAGCTATGTATGTATGGTTTTATAAATTTATTAGCAGTCTCTGCTTGCCGTCTCTTAGCTACCCAGTATATGTATGGCAGGCAGGTAATTATAGTACAATAGTATATAGTACTATAGTAACAAAGTTATTTTTTTGCGTGCTAATTTACGCCTTTTTTAAATGACTTCCAGAATCTTGTGGTATTTTTATATGCAGAGTCATTAACAGCACAGCATGTGATTGTAATTTGTTTCTTCAGGACGCTGGTATAGCATTTGGTCCACATGCACATGTACATATGTATATCCTATCGTATGTACATATATTTGCATATCAAAAAAGTAATAATGAGGAATTTAGTAACGCTGTTGATTGCTTGTTTTTTTTTGTGTGAAGCTGAATTGAATATTTAATTGCTGCCCACTGACAACAGCAGTCAATCTGAGTCTTTAGCTGTGAGTGATTTGTGCTGCTAGCTCAGTGAGCAGCGTTCACTTTCATCACTTATCTGCGCATTGCACATTTCACAGCTGCTTGCTTAAAGGGGCACAGCTGATTGTCTTTGTGTGAACGATGTGCGCCAATGAATGCGGAAAAATTCCATTGGCAGCTTTAACTGTCAGATTTTTTTGTTCCATCTGAAAAAAAAAAATACGCGACATGTATTTATGAATTTATTACTCTGCTCATATGTTTTACAGAAAAGATTTTTCCTGCAAAAGCCATAAAACAGTCTGCTTATGAGATCATAATTTTTTCTTAAGCTTTCACTATGGTTATATCAAAAAGCATCATCAATTTTTTTTAATTTTAATTACAGCCACTGTCAGTGCCATTAACGCAAAGGTCAATTACCCAGCCACTCAGACCTAGACGCATACGCGCTGGACAACAATGAAACGGAAATATGGGCACTGACTTTTCCGGCATATTGAAACTGTCAATGGTGAGGCGTAGAAGAACTGAAAATCACAGATCTGTATAGTATTATTTTAAATGCTTTCATACTTATATGTAAGCACATATTTCTGCGTATTCAGGTGGGTATATCATCAACTCAGTGCTGTTCACCAGCATACATATATTAATCTGTATGAATTTGAATAAAATATGCTCTGGTATTTACTTGCATAGGTGTGTGAACATACATATTTTCCTCAATTCAATAAATAAATAAAAAATGAAAACATAAAATTAATTTAGTTTATCGCATGACGTCATTAGCAGATGTCAAGAGCTAGCTATAGACTAGCGGCGGTTGCTATGCCTTTTCACTCGACACATCCTCACTCATGAATGCCAAAATCAGCCGCTCTCATTCGCATGAGTGGGCCATTGGCTACTCTAAATAAGCAGCGAGTCACATTTTCTTTACATTTGTATGTTTAAATTTTTGTCTAATAATTTTTCACGATGATACATACAGATATATGTACAAACAAATATACTTATGTATTAGCTATTTTTAGACAAATGTCCTCAAACAGCAGCAGCAACAGCAACATTTAATAATATTTTTTATGTCCGCAAGCGTTTAATATGTATGTTTGTATCTTGTACTAACTTTAGTGATTGCTTGCGATTTCTGACTTAATTTTTCTTCTTATGTATTTTGAATTCCATACATACATATTTCTTTTGTTCACACATTCACACGGCATTCAGTTTCCATGCCGTCACATTGGCTTATTTGGAGGTGTGACCGGCCATCCATCTCAGCAGCAGCTTTTATCTGCATATTGTGTAAGCGTGTGCCGTCAGTGAAATAGCAAAGCATATGATCGCTTTCGTTGGCGCTTACGTTTGACGTCATAATCACGAGTTGACCAGGTAATCTCTGGGGACTATTGATTGCATATTTCAAATGCTTTGTATGTTTACCAGCTACATACGTATACATATATTTATTCTCTCAGCACGCTGGCGCTGACGAAATTATTTTAGAACAATTGAAATTCATTAAGTGTAGATTATGTCAGAGACGCGTATATATGTATATATATATGTGGGTATGCACTTATGTACATATATGCGCATGACTGGATGTATGTGTTTATGCGAGCAGGTGAGTGCTTGATGAATGTGCCTTAAATTACTATGTGCATTAGCATTAGAATAGAGCAACAATTTCATAAATGCGTGATTAGTGTAAAATTAATCAGTCTATTTTCCAGGGAAAACACTTGGTCCATTAGCAAATACCCCTTTATATACATGGTATGTACATACATACTAACAAATGTATGCACTTATATTCAACCTCGGTTAAGAGGCGTTAAGTGCTCTTATAAGTGAATAATAAATTCTAAGCGGCAACATTTGTGAAAAAATCTCGTTGGATATCTTCATAAGGGACAATTTAGCAAACAGGCAGGGCAGGGACCGGACATAACAGTTATTGATGAAAACTGCCATGGAAAAATTCACTATGAAGGAAAATTTCCTTAGGAAATGTTCTAAAACTAAATGATACATACCAGTAGATTTCTTTTTTCACCGAGACTCAAATTTGAAAATAAATTTTCATTTGAAATTTTTATGCAAAATTAAAAAAAATAAAAATTATTTTTGGTTTTTATATTACAGATCCAAATTAACAGTTATTTTTTTTTTATTATATGTCTTAGATTGCAGTTAATGAATACTTTTATTTATAATCAGTCAGTGACTTTTACTTTTAAAAGTCATCAATATAAATCAGTCACCGACTTTTATTTTTTAAATCATTCGTATGAAAGTCATTAATATTTTTCGCATTGGGGAAAAAAGTTTATACGACTTATACAAATGAATTTATAAGAATGATTTAAAAAATAAAGTTCAGTGACCGATTTTTATTTATGACTTTTATAAATAAAAGTCTTCCATAACTGTTATCTATGACTTTTAATTTAAAAATCAAAACTAGTTGCTGTTTGCAGATTATTAAAATAAAAATCAAAAATAATTGCTATTTTGGATTTATAAAATAAAGGTCAGAAATAGTGGTAATTTAAGGGGTAATTAAATAAAAGTCTAAAAATAATTGTTAAAGAGCGATGTTTTTTAATAAAAGTTATAACTGTTACGGTCCCTGGTTTTTGGCCCTCATGAATAAAAATTTTTCTCAAAGTTCCAGACCTTAAATGTACAGGATAAAGTACTGATGATAAAAGTATTAAGAGTTACTTTTATCTAACGAAATACTGCGTACAAAAATACTCAACATTTTTGGCTTCAATAAAATGTCTTGATACCCAGAGTTTACGATATATTACCGAAAATACCAAAAGCATCCCGAAACTCTGAAACGTTTTAAAGGACACCCCGAAAAATATAACACGAAGAACCTCAAAAGGGGTCCTGAAAAATTAAGCACAAGTTCCGATAAAAGCTTCAAAATTATTAAAAACTTCCGAAAAGTAAAACACGATGGCCCGAAAAAATTCAGAGGAAAACTTGAAAAATTACGAAATATCTGAAAAATAGAAGCACAGCTCATCTATGTCTAGTTTTATATATATATTTTTTTTTTGTTTTTTACAAACTTTTATTTAACCTGCTCATCGCGCGGAAATTTCTAAAAGTCTAAGCTCAAGTTGAACTCAAAAATAAATATTTATTGGGCATGCTTTCATTTATTTTGTAGAAGATTAACTACATAAATGATTCAAAATTATTTAAAGATTTTAATAGACGTATTTGTGTTTTCGCTTCTGTTTTGCCAAAACGTAAAATAATACATATTTAGTGAAATTAAACTATTTTTAAAAACGCATATACAATTTTTATTGGTTTTCGCACGCAATTCATTCAACCTTCACAAAATGTTCTACTAGCTTGCTTTAGTTTATATTGCTGTTGTTGTTGTTGTTGTTGTTGTTTACCTGCGTGATTTTATTGAAAACATATTGTTGGGATCATTGACTATAGCCAGGGCCAAGTCATCTTGCAGCACAGTAGGTATCATATTGAAGAAGGAGTGCACACGCGGCAGCGACTGCGAACTGGCTGAATTTTTATTCATCATTTTGAATTTGTACTGTACGCAAGTAATTGTAGATTTTTAAATTAGAAATTGAGTTAACTTTTTTTTTGTGATTCAAATATTTCAGCGCTGTTTCAGCATTTTTTGAAATTCACTTAAAATTTGTTTTATATGTATATTTTTCACTTTGGTTTTATTATGTTTTCACAGTAATTTAATCTCGTAAAAAATTGTTCTTTTCAATTTCTTCTTATTTTTTCTTCTTTCTATACCCATTGTATGGTGTCGCGAATTATGTTACTTTTTTTCAATGTTGTAAGCTGCCGAAAATTTTGTGTTATTTCTTCAGTCAATCCTTTTCTACTTCTTTGTCTACTCCATTTGTTTCTGGCTTAAAAAATGCGGCAACGAATTGCTCATTTGAAAATCTTTCAAATAGAGTTTTGGCTATTTTGTATTTTATTTTATATTTTGAACTAAATTTTATTTTTTTATTATAGTAAATAAATAACTTTTTTTATATTGACTAACTTTCTTGTTTTTTTGTTGGCGAATTATTTGAGTATTAGACTAGTTTGGACTTATTATCTGTATTTGAAGTCGGGGTAATCACAGTAAGTTGTATTTAATATAAAACATTTTTTTTTTTATGTTTTCTTATTTTGGTATTCTTAGTTGTTTTTAAAGTGTAATTTGTGTAATAGTGTTTTTGCTTTGCCAGGCGTTAAACTTAGCTCAGGTAAATTTTCTTCGCGCCAGTTTCACGTTTTCTCATCTTCTTCACTAAAGTTTCCATCACTTTTCAAAATTTCGCTTGTTACAGTCACATTGCGTTGATTGTTTCTACCGAACTCCGCCACTCTGTACAGCATACTTTTGTGAAATTTGAGAAATTTTATTTTTTATTATTCCGTTTTTTTTTTTCAATGCAATTTCAATATTTTCATAGAATTCTCACAAGTTTTCTCACTGCCTTCAAGGCTTACGCAAACGTCCTTTGTTGGCGGTCTATCGGCTGCTATTGACTTGCTGCTCGCTACGCCGCGCCGCCCCACACGCGTATTCCATAAATATTTTCGCACTCTGTTGGTTAAATTTTTTTCTTGACTTTTATGATACGCAACACTTTTTTTTTATGAGCAAGAATTTTCATAAAAATTCTTTATTTCTATGTATAAGTTTTTTTTTTTTAGTGCTGCTCACAGCTGGAGCTCGCACGCTTCAATGACCTTTTTCCCACAGCGGCGAAAAAAATTTACAACTTTTTTATGAAATTTTTTCCGTTGTTTTTTTTTCTTGGCTTTTTTTGCGTTCTTATTTCCAATTTATGCGATTGTAATGTGATTGTTAGTTTTGCGTTTTGAAAATTCTAGCGGCGGCCATGCGGCCTCACTTTGACTCGCTGTAGCTAGCTAGCTGGCTGGCTGGGTGTTTGCGCGCCTTCACTAAAACGCACAGCGTCTCAACGTTTTTCCTACAAAACTGAAACTGAACAAAAAATTGTTTCCTGCGCGCTGTGAGTATGCTCCTCCACGGCGATCCGCAAATAAGCGCAAGCACAGACGAATCTGCATACATACTACTACAAATGTACATATTCGCTTTGTACGAGGCGCGTACATTTTTGCTTGGCTGCCAGCGGTCAAGCAGTGATGGCGGTGGTGGCGGTAGCGGCGTCGTCGACGTTGGCGCGGTGCGATTATTGACAAGTCACTGTCGGCGCACTTTTCTAGCAATAATTTTTCCTCATCACTCCTACATTGGTGTCTTCATTATTACCTATACTTGGCTTCATTATTATCTTCATGATACTCTTCGGACTGCTCTTCTTCATTTGACTTTGATGAATGTATATTGAGCATTAAGTTCATAATGATCTTCTCACTCGATTATGATCTTAAGTTAGGCAGCGAGGAGGCAGCATTAAGTGGCGGTAGCAGCACGAAAAGCAACTATGAAAAGTACCAATTCTCCAAATAAATGTATATATATATGAATATTTCGAGCAAAAGTTTATGCAACAAAATTTTTTATTGGGAAATACAAATTTGTATGCCGCTGTGATTCTTAATTTAGTTGTAGCGTCTTTCATCAAAATGTATGTATGTATGTATATATATTTTTACTGTTGTTGTTCTTGTGTAGTAACAGTACGTAGCGTTTCTATTACTTGCCGGCTGGAAATTAATTTATTACTATTATTTTTTCTATTTTTCCCCTTTTTGCCTCTCTCGAACTGTCACAGAAGGCGTTCGCCGCCGTTCTGCTCCATAGAGAGGGGCAAATCGCTTAGTTGCTGTGATTGCTCGTTTAAAGCGTATACGGTAAACACTTTATCTCCTGCTGCTGTTGTTGTTGTTTTTTTTTTTGGTGTGCGCGTAATCGATTTGTTGAGATTTTTACCCTTACCTACCATAATAATTAAACAAATAAATATACCGAATCGAGTTTTTTTCTTCTTATTTGGTTTTGCTAATTTAAATGTGCTTTTGTTTTTGTTGCACTGATTGTAAAATATGTAGATATCTTTAAATGTAGAGTGCAAGTATTCGATGTTTTTAATATTTTTTTTCTTAAACTTATCTTTATAAGCGTCGTTTGAGTGTGTGTTCTGGTATGAAAATTGAGATTCGTGATCTATTTCACGTATTTTAAATTTACATTAGGGTGCCTCACAAATATATTTCGAAATTTCTACCGGAAATCTAAAATATGTAATATTTAAAAACTGCCACGAAACAATTTCGGGAAAACATAAAGATTTACGTTGCTGGACCAATTTGAAAATGTCTCTAAAAGTAAAATTTTTTTGATCCCGTTAATTAATTTTTTTAAAATGTATATGCAGACTTTTTAAATTTCAACTCCTCTAACTCCTGAGGTGTTTTTTTTTGGCGGAAATAGTTTTAAAAACTAATTTTGTTTATAAAAAAGTCGTGAAAAAAAGTTCTGCAAAATTATGCCGAAAATAAAATTTTTCATAAAAGTCCAAACAGTTTAATGTTTGAAAAAATTTAACTGCTATTAGCACCTTTAAAATATTTCTAGAGTTATTGAAAGGAAAAAAAAAAATACTTATGCAAAATTACACAGAAAAAAATTTTCGAAAAAGTTTACAAAGTTTAATATGTGAAAAAATGAAAACCAAAACCGTTCTGAATAGATTTTCAATGGTAGGAAGGGTCAAACTTTTTTTTTGCATAATTTTGCTGAACTTTTTTTCTTTTCAGAAACTTCAGTTCTATTGAAAAGCTACTGTTTAACGCTTCTGGTTTAGCCTTTCCAAAGCCACATCCAACTCCAAAGCTTATTGGAATTACTTTACTCAGATTTGAAAACACAACTATTTACCTATCATGTTATCATAACACATTATCGCTTTAGTATTTTTCTTTAATACGTGTATGCTCTTGGCTTTATTGTATCATTAAAATCAATGTTACTTAATTAATTAAATTTTGTCACTTGCCATTTTATTGGAATTCGCAAAGCACTATACAAAAATATGTGAAAAACGCAGTACGTGTTTTCGCATTGTAGGCCAAATTAAACATTTTATGTGAATTAAATGCACACACGATGGCGACGGGTCGTTTGTATGAATTTACACTTGTAAGTAGAGCATATCAGTTTAGCATTGGTATGCAAAAACAACGACAGTGACGCTGCTGATGAGCAATGATTTTTTTTTTTTGATTGCACGTACATGCAGCTGTTTAATTAATGTCAAATTATTATACGATAACACGCATTAGGGATGTTCTTATATGTTGGAAAATTTCGAAATGTAGTTTATTTGTGCTTAAATGCCATGAGCTTAAATGGATAGTACATATCGATGGCTGAGTGGAAGATCGACTTATTTCGGCAGCCAGTTCGAAAACGCCTTGTCTCAGAAAACGCATTACTTCAGAATTTGATTGAAGGAATGCCCTATTTAAGAATTTTATTGAAAAACACGCTATATCAGGATTTGTTTAAAAAACGCCTTATCTCAGAATTCGGTTCAAAAACGCCGTATCTCATTAAAAAATCATTGAAAATCTACTGAGATAGGGCGTTTTTTTATATCTGAAAATCTATCTAGCATTGAAAATAAGTGTATCCTTAGTATATTTGATTACCGTGCATTATACATACAATATTCTATAACTATTTAAGCGGATATTTCTTTGTTGAAAAATGTTACTCATACGCGCTGTAGTGCATTGGAGTTAATAACGAAATATGTTGCTGTTTCATACATACGTATGGCCGTTAAAAGGTAATCGAAGAGGACTAAATTTCAATCGTTTCCCTAACTTCAATCAAGTTTAAATCTTTAACATGTTTTTGCATTTCAAACAGCTTTTTTTTAATTGTTCGGGACTTCATTAGTGGCGGCTCCCAGCAAGTATCTATTAAATAATTTCTCAGTCTTCACTGAGCTAACCGAGTTTGAGTATTAAGTAATTCCACAGAGACATTTAAGAAGTGATAAGTATAAAAACACACAGCTGACTTCGCTAATAAAATGTGGTATAAGGACTAGCCTATTAACACAAGTTCAATTAAATTTAAAGTGATCAAACAAAAAGATATAAATAAAAGCATTCCATCCAACGCGATAAAACCCCAAAATAACTAGTAGAGAATAAAAATCATGGCTGTGTTATAATCACCGGCGCTGTCTAGATTCCATATTTTTCAATCGGTTATCAATTTGTACTCTAAACATATAAGGTGGCGCAAAAGGCTGAACTCAACGCAGAGGCCCACGGAGTATCGACCAGATGAAACCAACCGAAATTCTGAGAGCTACATTTCCGGCTCACCTATCATCTAGTTTTGAAAATTTCCACTGGCTGGTAGGATCGCCCGATGCAACTACTCCAGACTTTTTTTTTTTAGAGTTTCAGGCATAAAAAACTAAGGCTACAAAAAACACAATCCAAAAGCAGAAGCAAAGTCATTATAATGCTTATGGCGCAATCAGTGTGTGAAATTCATTAAAAATTAATTATCGCTCAATATTCTTTTAAAAATTTTGCCAAAGTTAAAAAAGCACATCGTCAGCACTTCTTGGAATTTTACCACTTTAAATTTTTAAAATAGGTTTTTTTTTACCACAAATTCGATGTTATTGCAAGTACTTAACAGAGTCCAAGCGCTTATTACTTCTTGGTACATTTTGAAAGCACTTGTCTCATAAACAATTTTAATGAAAATTTCTTAAACTTATTTTCAGACAAAATTTTTCGTGGAAAAATATGCGCCAGCCATTTAGTGGCAGATCATTACTAGCTTGTCAATTATTATATTTAGTATGTAATAATGATTGTGTTGTTGAGCAAACGCATTAACAAAACTATTTTCCCACTATTACTGCAAATATTTCTTTTGACTTATTTGCTTCGTTTTGATTTTATTTTCGCTGTGCTTTCGTTGAAAATGAGAGTGAATTCCTGAGAATCGTTTGGATGTGCCTACAAAGATAGATATGTATGTACACACATATTTTGATGCCCGCAAAAATAATATTTTTTCTGAAAATTACGTATTCAGGCAAGTGATGCTTCCATAGAAAGTACGGCGGGGTGCATACTTGACAGAGAAAAATCACCAAAGTATCCAAATGGGGCCAAAAGACACTGTAGCGCAGAGAAGTGTTTTTAATGCCAATGTGTGTTCTATAAGTACGGTGACCATATTTATGGCCGCCGCTCATTCGATTTTTTTTTTACAAAAGCTAACCAATCTCAAAGCTTTATAGTTAAGCATGCCTATGTATTTAGTACATTAACCTTGAAATTTGTCCCAATTAAAGACAATTTTATTAACGTTTTGTAAGTTTATATTATACAATAAGGCCATTTTTTCCGTAATTCTCCATTTCAAAGGTTTTACATTTATTTCGCTATCTGTTCAAGTTCAAAATTTCATTGGCAATGCTGTGTGCCATGCAAAGAGCTGCTGCGGAAAAGAAATACAGAACATTTTTTGTCCTGTAAAAAAGTAAATTACAAGTGCAACTGCCTAAAAATGAGAACTCTGCGTCAAAATACAAGACAGATGGTCACCGCATATATAAGTATGTAGTATTTACTTATAAGTGAAAGTTAGTACAAAGTGTAAGCATGGAAAATGAAGGAGGTTACTTCTGCGAAATGACGCCAACAAATCATTGAAGCGAAAGCTTCGTGGAACTCCCGGTGGACCAGGCATCATGCCAATGCATCAGCGCGCATAATGGCGATGACCTCAATTTGGTTGTTTCACTTTTACTGCGGTTTTCACACGAATGCAGACTATTTTTGTTTTTATTGTTAGCGCATTTATTTAGATGTTTGTCTATTCGATTTTGCAGGAATTTCAGTCATAGATATTTGTTTATTTTTCCGCGTAATGCAATGCGTTGTTAACTGACGCGGCCATGATTTACGAGTTTGCAATAAAAACAAAATTTATCACACGCTAATACGAAGAAACATAGAATGAAGTTGCAACATATAAGCGTTGTTGGTAATAAATTACAATTTGTAGCACCCGAAAAGCGGCTATATATTTACCAGGCTAAGTATTTAGCGGTAAGTAACACCTACTCAACACTCTACAAGTTTCTGAATTGCATTTAGCTCACTGGTAATACTTGGAATTGTTCAAATATTTATATATATGCATGGATTCTGCAAAGAGGCAACTTAAAGAAAGAAATAAATCAAAGTTTTCTCACCCACTTTAAAAATTCCTCGGTCTACTTAGCCCAGCCCCCCCGCCCGCCTACTACCCTTTCTCTTTCATCTCAGAGGTATATAGCTGCTCACATGTTGACTACCACTTCCGCTCTGCCGAGACGTGTCACAATGGCTAAGCGAAGCGCGTGATTTGTTCGCGCATCTAATTAAAATTGTGATCAAGTGAGGCGGTTATTGCCTAAAATATTTCACTTGTTGTTGTTGTTGTACGATCGCATGCCATAGATTGCACGTACATATTGAGATGTTAATAAATAAAATGGCGAAAATGTGTTTTTTGTAAACCATTGGTTGGTTGAGCAGTGAGTAGGTATGACATGTGGTATGAGTAATTAAAATGTAAATGTTATACAAATATGAGGTATGTATGCATAGAGTTAAATGGAAATGCTAAAAGAGTGCACCAACAACCACAAACAGTCGGAATTTTCGCGCTGTAAATTAAGTCGCATAGTTTGCTTTGTCAATGTCAATAGCAAAATATCACATTCAATATCGATAACTGTCAATTTTGACATAAAAGGCGGTTTTTAAAATGTGCGACATAAACAGTAAACTTTTTAAAATTTTATTTTTGTGTTAAAGAACACACATACATATCGGTCATTCCATACAATATTTACACCTCAACATTTTTTTTGGGGTGAAATATATATTTTTACACTCTCTATCGAAAAAAAGAAGACACAATTTTTTTTATTTCGTCATGATATTTGAAAATCTCAAAAAAAAAAATTCTCGAAATTTTTGCAGTTAATAAAGTATTTGTCGTAATTACAACGGCTTTCCATGAGAGACAGATTAAAATAAAGAAATTTTTGCATTAAAAAAATTAAATTTTTTCATTAACTTCACCAAGTTCGATTTCTATTTTTTTCAACCTGAATAGTTGTCAAACTTTATGAAGTACGCTGTAAAAATTTGAGAATGGAAACACCAAAACTGTAGAAGTTACGAGCTTTTTCATACCTGCGTACATAAAGTTTCATAAGGTTTTTACATAAAATTAGCGTACTCCGTAAAGTTTGAAAACTATTCAGGTTGAAAAAAAAAATCGAACAAAAAAAAAANTATTTTAATCTATCTCACACTCTCAAAGGAAAATACGCACATTAGCAGCACGATAGCTTAATTGACTTTCTCCGATAAATAGTTTATTTACTGCAAATAATTTAAAAAAAAGATACTTCTCCGTTAGTTCGAAATCTTGGGATTTTTTTTTTCGAAAATTTCGAATGTCATGATGAAATAAAAAAATTGGTGTCTTCTTTTTTTCAGTAAAGAATGTAAAAAATATATTTTTCGGCAAAAAAAAAATATTGAGGTCTAAATACATATTGTATGGAATGACCCATATGTATTACGTTCACCGGTATTTTGTTTACTTAGTCGCTTTGTTTTACTTTTGGCTCTTTTACTATTATTTTTAGCACTTATGCTATTAAATTTCCGCAGATTTTGCAATTATTTTTGTATATACATATCTACATATACATTAGGGTGCATCACTCTCCATACGAAAAAACGGTACTAGTTCTCCGTCGGAATTATAAAATTTGTTATATTTTACGACTTGCATCAAAATATTTCGGAAAAAAGTGATCTTAACCGATTTTAAAATACCTACTAAATCATTTTTTTTTTTAATAAAATTAGTTTTTAAAAATATTTTTTTTCCAAAAAATCACCTCAGAAGAGAGAAGAGTTAAACTTGAAAAATCTGCAAAAAAACTAAAAATTTTTAAAATTTTGACACAAAATAATACGATTTTTGGAGATATTTTTAAATCGGCTCAGTTCACATAAATCTTAATATGTCTCTGAAATATTTTTGCGTAGATATCAAAATATAATAAATTTTAGAATTCCAGTAGAAAAACCGCATTTTTTTTTTTTTGTTGGGCACCCTAATATATACGTATTATGTACATATATCCTCATCGGAAATTTTTCAGTCATATCTGATTTTCATCACAGATTTGACAGGCGGTGGCTAATGCTGTTGTTGTTTAAATGCACAACGTACAACTATTTGTGAAAATACTTGTGCGCAAATTTACTTTTCCAAATGGCTCTNGATATGATTTTCATCACAGATTTGACAGGCGGTGGCTAATGTTGTTGTTGTTGTTGTTTAAATGCACAACGTACAACTAACTATTTGTGAAAATACTTGTGCGCAAATTTACTTTTCCAAATGGCTCTCAATTCGTGGAAACAGCACATAGTAAACGTGCAACATTTTCAATGAAATTCGCGTTTGGTGTACTTGAAAATGATGGAATATGAAAACTGGCGAAGGTTAAAATACTGCCACTGATCCGATTTAAATCGAATTCGCTTTATATATTCGTTTCACCTCAAAAAGTATAAATATAAAATATGGCAGAAATTGATTGCAGTAAAAGCCGATCATTCATACATACCTAATTGGTGTTGAAAGCTCAAATTACCTCGAATTTTGTTTAAAATCTTATGTAGCTGATGGGTAAGAAGAAATGAGGTATTTATTTTCTCTGACTTTTGGGAGCAAACAGTAAACTTTAAACGAGTTGCTTGAAAAATCTGGTTTTTTGGGTTGTGAAAATCTTTGATTAAATGCGATATGTGTGTACTTTGGGTACATCAGTGTCAAGTTCGGATAAATTCGAGCTTAATCTGTTACAATAGCCATACCGTAATAGGTAGTGTAGGTAACACTGATCTATCGGGGTAGCTAAAGCACTTCCTCTGCGACAATTACCTATGCTGGGGATGACGGTGGCAAAAAATTCTGTTCTACAAATCATCGAAAATTGAAAGGGTCTCTTTGAAGGCTAACGACACAAAAGCAAATAAACCGCAGCTTTCTTTCATTCTAAGCATCGTCGAAAATCTTAGAAGGGGCGACCTGCAGCATTGGAGAAGTATTTACTCTAGTGTCTGCGTGGCAGCTAGCGTTTGTACTAGCCACACTATCTGCCATCAAATGACGATGCTCCAATGCAAATGAAGATTGTGGCTTGAGGCTCACTCATGAAGGTCTAATCTGTCACAAATTTTTATATAAATTTTTTGTGCTTAAAAAAAGTTGTGACGCGCGCTTTTTCACTTTTTTCCATTTGAAATTTGTGCTAAATACTTTTAACAAAATTTGACTCACAATCCGTGATCTGGAAAACATGTCTGACTATAGCAAGTGCAACAGAAAGTTCCAGACAAAAATGCATAAAAATCTTCATAGTGAGCTCTGGCTGCTTGCAGTTGTGTGTATGTCTGTTCCTGAAAGCTATAAAAATTGCAAAATAACGTTTAAATAACATTGACAAATTTTTTGTTCCTGATGAAAATCGATAACAAATTGTATTTCACAACAAACCAAACTTCTACAGTTCGTACATTCGTTATTGCATAAGTTTCAGTTGGAATTTTCTTTTTTAATATATTTGTTTGTCTCAACGTTAAACATCAACAATCAATTTGCTTTGTGTCTGGCTTTTGCGCACTACTTTGCTTATTTATGTAGATTATTACAATTTTTTCTTTTTCATAACTTTGCCTGCCAGTGGCCTTTTAAAATATTTGTTTATCTAAACTCTGTGACTGTTCATTTAAAGAATTTTGCGATCTAACAAAATGATATTTGTCATCAACAACATTATCGCCTTCATAATCGGCAAAAACAACTAACAGCCTGTCTATGCATTAGGCTGCCAGTTCGCTTGTCTGAAAAGCCCAACGTTTGTGTGTAAATTTAAACCCAGTAAGGAAATTG
Organism: Rhagoletis zephyria; assembly: GCF_001687245.7. Taxonomy (NCBI): domain Eukaryota; kingdom Metazoa; phylum Arthropoda; class Insecta; order Diptera; family Tephritidae; genus Rhagoletis; species Rhagoletis zephyria. The sequence goes on from NW_016157459.1 coordinate 48,355, forward strand.
AAGCACGTTATAATGCCTTACTAGCCTTACTCTTAACCCTGCGGTCCTTACCACTTCTCTGCCGCATTTTCCTTATTTTAACAAAAGCATGGCCACCTAATGGAAGTTGGAATTTCGGGTGTATATTTGTTGTCAGAAACATTTCCAAGCCTGCTCTACCAAACAGTAAAGTACGTAAAATGTAGAGCAAACGCTGGAGGTACATAGTTCGGCGGTACATTATTTTACCACTTACTTAGTAAGTCGCAACCGGTGGTGTTCATTTTTAGCCATAGTAAGAATTTTTGTACAAAAAGCTGAAGGAAAACATAGCTTACCTCGTAAGCTGCTTACCTACATATTTTCCAACTGGGAAGCTGAATGTCTAAGAATAATGAGAATAATAATAGCGGCGGCGCACTTTGTCCATTGACATAAATAGCATTTGGATATGTAGGTTAGTGTTTTTATTTGTATAGATATGTATGCTAAAAAGTATGTACGAATACACACTATAACATACAAGCAATATCATTGAAATGGCTGGCGACGTTCACTGGCACTGTATTTAATTATTGAGTAATAAATTCGTTGGAGAGCATCATGCAAAACGCCTATATGGGCAAATCTCCGGAGCCGTGCGATTCAGCGGTAAAAAACGTAAATTTTTAAATTGAGCACACAAAAAAAAAAAATTATACATCAAATTGTTTGAAATCCAGTGAGGAAACAATAAATTCTTGTGTATTTAATTAGTCTCAAATACTGCAAGAGTTGTATTCCAAAACTCAAACTTAGCGATACTTCTAGAGGGCGTGGTTTTTGTCCGATTTCAAAAATTTTCAAGACAGTATTTAAGAAAGTCAGTCGTAATTTGGTAAAGATTGGTGAAGTGGTTTTTGAGATACAAATATTTGACAACGTATAGTATTAACCAAAATTTTACAGTTAGTCACCAAATACAATAAAAAACTTCTGAGCTCGTGGCAATTGTAAGGGGAAGTGAAAATTTTGCTTCATTTTTTACTAGGAGGTAAATATGTACAGTGGTCGAGTAAATTATTGCCGCACCACATTTTTGAGAATTTTTTAACGCCTATTAAACTTTATAAAATCCGAATTGCGCGAATTTCATTAATCTTGTGATCCGTATATCCGAATATTCTAACCAGTATTTGAAGAAATGTGAAAAGTTATTCGCACATTTACTGAGTCTATCGAATTGCAAAATAAATGAATAGAACACTTCATTAATACAAAAAAAAAAGTTTATTGTATTATTAATTTTTTTGAGTCAAATATGCGGATTCAATATTCGGATAGCTGATTATCAACACACTATACGCATAATCGGATATTCGAATTTTTATTCAATTATTCGAATAGTAAAAATTCTATAAGAACTCCCAGCCCTAATTAAAATTCTTCGGATTTTTTCGGACTTTTAAAATTAAAATATTCTTATTAAACATCTCTGATATATTCGGAAATTTCTTCTTGGACAATTTCGTTATTCTCAGAATTTTTGCAGATTTTCATGGACCATGGAAGTTTGTCCAATATTTTTTTTTTTAAATTTTGTGTATGATCTCATGTAGGTCATCCAGGATTTGAAGATTTTTTGAGCTTAACTAAAGAAACCGTTTTTGCTCACACTTGTCGTGTGATGTGATGGTAATATTGTAAGATTTTTTTTCTTATTTATGTATCCACTTAATTGAGCCAGGAGATACAAATTATACAAATCATACATATGCACATACATTCAGATTTAATTATTTTCAATAAATTTCTTTTTCCACTTTATGAAATGTGGCAACTTTGCAAAAATATATTTGGGATAAAATGTTGCTTACATGCTATGTTTTATTGTTAGAATTCAGCCAATCCATTAAACCATTGTAATTTTAAAACGGGTGAAACCTTGTTAAAATATGCCTTTTCATTCAAATTTTTTTTAAGGGTTTTTATGTGAAAGGATGGATAAGTTTTTTGTTTCTATTTTTTTTTTTTTGATAAATTTATGGCAACTCCATTAAAGCATTTATGGATTAAGTTTATTAAAATATTTTAATTTGGTAACCATATTGTACGGTTTTAAAAAAATACTAATTGAATCAATTCACCAATTACCCTAAAGGGTAAATTTGAATAACCTTTTTCTAACCATTTTTGAATATTGTGAGCTTATTTACCTTACTCACTTAATTCATTCTAACTTAATGAGGCTCGGCAATTCTATGAAAGCACGAAATGAATTATATCAAATATAAGAACAAGTTTTGAACACTCCTTTAAATTCATTTATGCTTCGGTGTTTTCTACACTTTATACGATAACCTGTGAGAATACTTTTAGTATCCTTTAAAAATGTTTACTTACCTATAATATATATAATATTTTATGAATAAAAATATAGTTTAATTTCTAGTAGGTACTTAAGCGCTTAGGTACACATAAATTTTGATTAAAATCTAAAAGTTCTAAAATTATTGTAAATATAAATAGATACGAGTGTTTATAAAATTAAATTACTTGTATGGTTTCAGTAAATAAATATATCAGTTTTGCGACTTAATATCCATACATACAAAGGTATTTCGTAATCTATCTTGATATTTGTTTGAGAAAATAAATTGCAGAGTTACATAAAATACACAAATCTACGAACTGTAATTGAATAAATACTGCGAAAACAACAATAACAAAAACATTAAATAAACATGCTAAATAACAACGAGAGCAAACAATTAAATTCAAACTGATGAAAACAAAAAAAAAATTCAGCATGCAATGGATTAGCAAGCAAGCAAAAGAAGGCGAGCAACTTTGTGGCTGAGAAACCGAAATTCAACAAAAAAAAAAAAACAAAAAACTACATATGTATAAAAATAAAACCGAAATTCCAAAGTTAATACCAAGTTGCATAAGCTCGCGGGCGGGCAACTGCATAACTACACATATTGGTATGTATGTATGGCATCAGGTATGTATGTATGTAAATTAGTAGTCAAAACTCGAGCATACTGATTGAGTCTGTTGGATGAGTGAATGAGTGAAATAGTGGCGGCCCGGCCGCTTTGAATCGCATGGATAACAAATTGCAGAGCAACAAGGCGAAGAATGTTTATAAATAAATGAAAATGGATTAATGAATAAGCTATGTAGATTAGCAGCAAGTACGTATAAATGCTGCAGAACGGGCAATGCATACAAGGGGCGCTGCAACTCAAATGTGAAATATTAAAATCAATCGAACGGAATTCTGAAAATCACAGCAAGTAAGCCGGAGCGGATGGCGAATTCCAAAAAAAAATAAAATGTTGTAATTGGAATGTAGTGGCTGGCGCAACAGCACAGCCGCCACAGCACAGTGGCGGTTTACCTAATACTTAATTACAATTCAGTAACAAAACAAAAAAAAAACAAAAAAATTTAAAACAAGGAGTTCAACAACAGAATAAAAAAGCGTAAAAGTTATAGTGCAAACAACGCCATTCACTCGCGCGGAAATGCAAAATTTTAATTCGAATAAGTGCGCGGCGACTGCATGCAATCCAATGCTAGAAGGGGAGGGTCTAATAAAATAAAATAAGAAAATATTTGTGGCTCTTGCTGAAGTTCTATGTATGCGCATTAGGGTGGTACAAAAAAAAAGCAAAGTCGGAATTTTAATACTCTCACCCCCTAAGATAGTTCTATACATAGAAAAATATACCACTGTGTTTTTTTACTTGAAATCGAAAAATATTTAGAGGTCTCTCGAAGCGCTCAAAATTTTCCTTATTCGTAGAAATAGTATAGGATTCTTGAAAGTCAATATTTTTCGATCGAAAAACTGTGTTTCTTGTCAGGAGACTTCCAATAATAATACCCAATTGTGATCCAAATGCAATGGGGCGACGCACAAAACATCATGAGTAGTTATAAAAAAGAATTCTAAAAAAATATTTCGATATTCTAATGGGAAGTCTCTTAAAGAGAAGCAGAGTTTTCCGTTCGAAAAATATTGCTTTTCAAGAATTCTGTATAATTTCTACGAAAACTTGTTTTTTCCTATATAAAATACGTGTCAAACTTTAAGCGCCTTGGGAGACTTCTAATAGTTTTTGGTGAAAAAAAAAAAAATATGGGTTTATTTTTTTTGATTTTACAACAATACTATGGTGTGACAGCAATAAAATTACTTGACTTTTTCGTATACGTTTTTGGACCACCCCAATGTGCATATGTACATTTGCAGAAGCATATTCGATATGAATTTGTGTTCTTAGTGTTTGTGATTTTACGTCAGTTGTTGATCTAAAAAAGCATTAAAAATTTTTTGAAGCTTTTTAAATAAAAAAGGTGTGTCGTCGCTGGTATTTTTAAGTGTCTCGAAATGCAGCGAAACACAAATAAAATTATGAAATTGTATATTGTTATTTTTAATTTTTGTTTACGAAGCTAGAAGGTATTTAAAATAATATCAAGGTGAAAAGCTTTTAAATTTGGCATCGTCGTAAAAATCTCAAAACTGCTTGTATATGGATATATGGCGTTGAAAAAAAGGAAAATAAATTTAAATGTTCAGAAAATAACCAAAATAAGATAGAAGACTATTGGAATAACAAATCTGTGGGATTTTATTAAAACAACCTAATTGACTGTAAGAGATTTGACTTTGAATTAAAAAATAATACAGTGGTCATAATAACTATTCGTATAGTGATTTATTTTGCAATATTTGCAATATTTTTCATACAAAATTTTGTGCTGTTAATTTTTTACGAAAATATTGTTCAATTCTAACAAAAACCATGTGAATAAAGTTTTTAAACTTTTTGCAAAACTTTAAAAAAATACAACAAATTTTCATAAAAATTTAAAAATTTTTATTCAGAATTATGAGAAAAAAAATGAGTATGCAGCTTTGTAGCTCATTTAATTTTAGCCGAATAAAGTACAAGGTTCAGATAAAGACTGCGGTTTATGTAGTATAAGTTCACAGGAGTGAATCACAATGTCTACTTGTTTAGCCTGAAAGGAGTGTATTCTACTTGTTCTTCTCTGGTTGTTTTATGGATAACTTATTGGTTTTTGTTCTTCTTCTCCTTCTTTGTCACTAAAACCCGTCTGCCTGTTTTGGCTGAGACAAAAAGAAGTAAATTTTACTCTCTCCTTTGCAAAGTAATATTGGCCTATACTATTCACCAATCCGAGTTCTAAGGCTCTCCAAAGTTGAATGGTAATTAACCTTGGCTAAAAACACTCAAGCAGCTTGACTTCTAGAACTTTGGTAGGTGTAGAAGGATGAAAAATAACTTAAGAATTTTTACAGGAATCCTGACAGGAAACTGCAGGCTGAACTATCACCTGACTAAACTGGGAATTTACTCGCATGAGCGATGCAGATTTTGCAGGACGGAAAACGAGACTGCTCAGCACATGTTAGAACAATGTCCTGCACTGATGCACAAACGCAAAAGGCACCTGGGTGAACATTTGATAACCAAAGGTGAAGTGAAATCCGTAGATTTAGGTTCCATACTAAAGTTTTCTCCGTTACTGGATTAATAGACACACTATATTCCATGAAGTGGGCACAATAGATCTTAAGGATGCAGTGCTTTACCCAACAATAAAAATAATAATAATACAAGATTCCATGAACGGCGCTCCAGCTATGAAGTATCTCGGAACAGGCTAAATTTTTTGTTTGTGGCCAGCCTGTAATAATAGATCTGAGTTCCTTCCCATCTGATTAATGGATGAAATAAGAAACCTTAAGCTATTTTGGCACAAATTTCCATTTTCAATAAACGCCCGACTCCCTGAGGTAGAAATTCTACGGTAGAAGCGTAATCGGTAGGCAACCTTACCTTGGACGGCAATCGTTCTTTTTTACACGTACCAATTGCTCTGAGGCTCACACCAAACACTGATGCGGTGTTCATTACGTTCTATAAAAATCGTATTTATAACAACGTTAAGGGCCCTCTGTAGTGCTGATAAATGCGGTCCTATGAACTTTGCCTAGCTTTACATACATGCCTATACTGGTTCTCTAAAGCTGTCCACTATACCAGAGAGCCGCAACATAAGATTGGATGTAACGCTTCTGCGTACATCTAAATTACAATGTTTGGCTTAAGACCAAAATTTGGATGTGTGAATGTACACCGAAGCTGAAGAGACAAGCTAAGTTTTTCGACGAGTTTGGATAAAGCGTAAATTTATATAAAACTGCGTGATTTTAAAAATATATATATATTCATTGCCTACAAAAAAAAAAATAATAATTAAATATGTGTTTGCGTTACATACAAATACACTTCAACTAAAAATCGAACGAAACAGGTGAAACGTTAAAAAAATAATATAATTATAAAAATCCACTCGATTATTATATTTAGATAAAAATCAAACAAATACGACTGCTTTAAAAAAATATTCTTTTTGTTTGCTTTGTACAGCTGCTAAGCGCATTGTGCTAAAAACAACAATAAAAAAACTGCTATGCATACAAAGAAATCAGCCAGGCATCTTTTGTGCAACAATTACAAATGCTATTTTTATTATTAAAAAAGAAACAACGAAATAATCAAGCATTTGCATAACATTTATATTTGCTTAAAAAAATGCATTTATATGCGCACTAGCGTGTAAATACGGGTAAATAGCATTAAAATATTTTATATTTTTTATATTGAACTAAGTATTGCTGTTTGTTTGTTTTTGTTTTTATACGTACGATCGGTCAATCAGGATAGAGGCCTCCTGCTCTTTAAACCTGTAAAAGGTTACAACAATAAATGTTTTATTTAAAAGTATGTTGGTACGTTGCGTAAAATTTTATATGCATATTTTTGTTTTATTTTTTTGCAAATGTTTCTCTTTAAACTAAAAAAAGCGTTTTATACAAATTATTTACTTTTGCGCATTTATTTATTTATTTGGTGGGTAAATGTTGTTGCTGTTTCTATATATATTTTCTTTCTTTTTTTGTTGTTTTTGGGATGATTGCGATGGCTGTGGCGATGCATAAATTACATTGTAGTGGTTGTGGTGGGCTTATCACGCTTTTTTTCTACTATACATCAGTTATTGTGATAAAAAAAAAATTTTGTCAAAAGAAAGAAAAATTAAAAAAAAGTAAATTCCAAAATTTTGGGTTCATTTGGGTTTGTGATTGTCTGCTTTATCCCGTTGAATATGAATTATGAAAAATTTCGGTGGAAATTCGATGCTTTGAACCAATATATTTCGATTTAAACTTAATCCATATGTTTCCAATATCGTGCAGTAAAACAAATTTACAGTATACGTAACGTAACAATCAAAGTAAATTGATGATATTTTATATATAGTTGAAAACTCAAAGGTTATCGCCAAAAATGTGGTGTTTCATTGTTAACAGTAAGGGATATGTGTCTTTTGTTTATTTTGTGCTCTACCAGCAAATTGATTACACATTTCATTTGTGTTATAACAGAAATGTTACATGGAATGTATGTATATGTATATCAAAAATATTTTTAATAATAATAATTAAAAGCTTTAATCTTCTGGAAGCCAAATAAATATAAATAATTATTAAGTATTAAAAACTTTATAATCAGTCCTATACCAACTTTTGACTCTGAAAAAAGGAACTGTAGCAAAAAAAGTGTGCGTATTGGTCACACTACAGAAGGGAAACCTCTTTCCATCTATTTCAAGTTCGTTTCCTATTTAAGACATCAGTATTAATCTTAAGTTTAGCCTTAGTCTTAGTCGGCGGCCGCTGTGGTGTGGTGGTTGGAAGTGCGTACTATCATTCCGCAGAGCCTGGGATTGAGCCCAGGTTGCGACTAACATTAAGAACCAAATAAATGATAAGCTACGTCCAAATTCTATTAAAAAAAAATGTTTGGAATTTTAAACTTTTGCCATTTTTCGACACTTCAATCGTTTTTTTTTTCAAAAACTGAACGTGCTAGAAAAATTGTTTAAAAGCACTTTAAATCAGCACCAAAAATCTATTTGAAAACATTTTTTAAATTTTTAATTTTCGCCATTTTTTGACACTTCAATAGAAAAACGGGACGTGCTAGAAAAATGTTGTAACTGCACTTCAAATCAGCATCAAAAAAGCTATAAGATAAGGTTTTTATCGCAGCTGAGCTAAAGGACACAGAATTTAATTTAAAATTTTTTAGGTAGTCATAAATAAAAAACTTGAATTTTTTATTCGCTTGGGAAAGCAGCAAATTTTTAAGCCAAACTCTTAATTTTTCCTATTCACATAAGTAAGTATTTAATGGCATATTACGAAATTTACCTACTTTAAATCTCCAAGGAATTAATTTTCATTAATAATAATATTTAAAGAGCGCCAAGTAATATTAAAAATCACATTTAGCTTTCAATCAATTCACTCATTTGTACGAGTGTGACATTAAATCGTCATGCTACGAGGCGAAATCATCCAATCAATTTAATAACTATAATAATAAAAATTAAATTTGCTAAAGTGCGTACACCTGCCGATGCTTGTAAATTTTTCTGTCGCCAGATTAAAATTGCATGCATACTCGCTCACAACCATGTTGCATACCACTGAAGATGGAATGCATTATTTTTTTAATTAACCTCGCATTTGTTATTCATGTTGTCAGTCGCGTACATTTGTATGTGTCCTTACACACCTGATGGCCGCGACGACGACCGCATTTGCTTCTGATCTCGGATAATTCATTGCACACATATGTATGTATGTATGTATGTATGTATGTACATATCTAGGTATTCTTTGCATTGTTCAATTTGTATACTCTCCACAAAAGCACTCCATTTTCAATTTGGTCGCATTTTGTCACACAATTTTATTATACTTTTATTATAGTTTATGGTTTCAGTGACGCGCGTATTTGCGCGCACCGCTCACACACAAAGGCACGCACAAGGGCATAGATCGACGAGTGAGTGCGAGGCTGAGTGTTTGCGTGCGGGGGGTTGCCTTTTGTATTTATTGTAGTTGGTACAGCTGTATATTCATTAAATATTAATTAATCCGTTGTTTTACAATGGTATTGAGTATTTTACGGCTGTGTTGCACTATTATGCAGATATGTGTAAATACTTATGAGCATAGTTCTAAATTTGCACTGAAAAAAGTTTATAATTTTTTTTTTTAAGAGTGAGCAAAAGCACACTTCTAGTTTTTTCCTTAGGTGCAGCCCATTTGATAACGGTACCAATATTGAACAGAAATAATTGATGAATCAAGTAGAAGGCTATAATTCGAAGTCCTTAAAAAAATTTGGAGTTGACTATATCCGGGTTCATCACAAACCCCCCTTGCAATTCCCACGCTGCTATGACTGGACTCAAAGAAGTGTCCCGTCTTTAGAGAGCTTAACGGTCTTTACGTATGTATCAAAGATGGAATACGCGGTTGGTATAAGAGTTTTCATTAGGAAATAAACCTAAAGCTATCCTTTCGCCTACCATACAATGCAAGCGTTTTCTAGGCCCACACCGTTGAAATTAAGGAGGAAGTAAGGTACATAAAAGAGAACGCAGATGAATATCTTCTCAACAAGCCATGCGGCTATTCAGGCACTCTATTCTATCGCTGTTAGATGTCAACTAGTGGATGACTGTAGGAGAAAGCTGGCCTCGATTTCTGATCACTACGAAACTACCCACGCGTAGTACTTGGACACGTAGATGTCGCTCTAGGATGTAGATGAAGGGCTGCTTTGGCGAAATTTATCATTCGAAGGTTAGACAGTGTTGGAACCTTGCGGACTTATCCGGCAATTTTGGGTTTCCTATGACCCACCAGCGCTTTATTGGGAATGAGCAAAGAAAATACCTGCTTACGGTAGTCTGTACAGGGCACTGATCCATTGGGGCATATGCCCAGAGGATTGGCTTGCCCGGCAATAGGTTCTGTCGCTGATGCGAGGACCCGAACTCACAGAAAACATCTGGGCAATTTCTGTGCGAAAGCCCAGCCTTCGAAAGGATGAGGTAAAAGACACTCGGCAAACCATTCATGCAGAATATTTCAGAGTGCAGCCGTCTCTCTCGGTATGACGAACTAAACATTCATCAAATCCGAAATAGAAGAGCCTGCTAATTGCTTGTCACTAGAGTGAAAATCTAATTAAACCAGCCAAACAACTTACTGCGCGTTGGTCTGGCATATCTATATGTAATTCAAGCTTTCCGCTTTTAGCTGTAGTCGGCATTGGAGTAACTTTTGGATTTTCCAACTATAAATGGAAATTTTTCAGGCTCCACAGCTGCCACTATTCACACAAAGTGGAGATTAAACAGACAGATTTGGGCTATTAGATCACGCCAACTTAGACCATAGCGCCGAAGTCACCTACTGAAGAGACGTAGAATTTGACACCCTTTAAGGCAACGAAGATAAGCTGGCTTACTGACTTCCATATTGCTGCAATGTTTCTTTCAGCCTGAAGTTTAGGCAAAGGTGGTAAGCATTAGGGATCTCAATATTTGCCTTTGTTGTAGCCCTTCAAGTGGAATTCAAAGCCCGCAGGCCGGCAACTACTAAGTCGGTATTACAAGTAAGTTGTAAGGTAATGTCGAAAATTTTTTATACAAAACATCGTCACTATTTACTTAGCCTCAGAGCATACTGTTCTTTCAAGAAATATGGAGCGGATGAGCGCAGAAAGAAACGGTCCGTTTCAATTGTTGGTGAATAGATTTCAGGCATACAGACCTCTTTGAAATTTCTGATCCCACAAGTTGAGGAAAAGGACAGACTAGATAGATAACAGGGTATCATATCAAACATAAATCTTTTTACCGGAATACAGGGACAGTGGGAAGAGGTAGAATCTATTTTAAGTACCTTCTGAGAAAATATCTCACACCACGAAGAAAGCGCACCATGAGGCATAGTCCCATTGTCCCTCCAATCTCTTTGGATTAGTCATTAAAAATCTTCCTTAATAGGCTTGCGAAACTTTAACTTAAAGTCGGAATGGAGGAAATAACATGGAGTAAAATAATATAGAATTTTGCCTCGGCCTGGCATGGTTTTTGCAGCTAAGTATTTTTAAAAACTCTGTTGTTGTGAGTTTTGAGCACTCTTTCCATTGCGTGTGCTTTTTTTGCCGCATTTTTATTTTTCATTGCATGGCCACGCTATTTATGGCTCACCGTTGGCCTATTTCGTCATTTCAGTGGTCTCGTTCATCTATAGTATTTGTGTATCTTTCTTATACATACTGTCCGCGTGGTCAATTTGTCTTCCGTTGCATTGACGCATATCTTTTCAGTTTTTTCTTGCTCTTTTCTCAATGCTGATTGTATTGCAACACTTGTGATAGGTTTTTCGCCATTTGCTATCCTTGTGCCACTGTGCTATTCGCGGCCAATGCACGTCCCCGGCGTGTATGCTACGACAATAACGCAAAATTTCAATGGAAATTTTTTCGCGTCTAACAAAATCATTCATTATGAGCGCCATTGCTATTGACCAAATATGCCACAGAAAAAAAAGCAAGCAACATTTCAGATATTTGATAAAAAAAGGCAAAAAAGCACAAATCATAGAAAAAATGTATAATTTTCCAGAAAAATGAGCAAATTGTGGCTTGCATTGAAAATTTCTGGCGAACTTGTCACCTTGAAATTATCAAAATTTCTTCTTCGCCGCCATGCAATCACCCCAAACGGCTTGCACGAATCCACCAATAGATTCTGGAAAGTTTTTCCAGTCTCCTGAATGCAATTAAAATTCGCAATATTAAATTTTTCGCTCATTCACAATCTCATTCTCATCTACATTTCTACTTGCACGCCAAAGTGCATTGCAAGTGCTTTTGACTTTGTATGTACGAGATTAATGCTGCTGGCAGTGAACCCAGTAAGAAAATTCGAAGATCGATCTCGGCCGGTTCGAATATGCCCATCAAGAACTCCCTATCTTAGAATTTTGTTCAAAAACACCCTATCTCAACTTAAAATATATTGACTATACGTTGATATAATTATTAAAAGGAAACCTAAAATTGAAAGGATTGGGACGTGAAAAGGAATTTTATGATACCAATTTTTGTTTTTGAGAATCAAAAGAAAACATGTCGGTGAATAATAAATTTAAATTTAAAGTTGTGATAGTTTTTCATAATAGATTTTATAATTTAAATAAAAAGATGCACTTCTGCACTGCACTTGCTAAAATAAAATGCTCGAAATTTTTACGCCAAGCTATCAACTGCCACCATATACATACTCACACACACAAATTGGGAATACATTTTAATTTCATAGATATATATACATATGTATGTATGCATGTATGAATGCGGATGTGTGCTGGCGACTGCTATGTTCTAGCTCTGGTTGAGAGCAGTTCCGGTGAGGCAAGCTGCATGCCAACCAGAGATCTGCAATGAGTACTACTGAAATTGGTATCCATAAGTCATGAATCATGAGCCATGACAATTGCTGCAAATGCGAACTCAACCCATTTACATTTTACATTTCTTTTTGCTATCATCCTTTCGCTCTGGTATGTATCTATTTATTTTGTTGTTAGATTCTATAATTCGAAGCACAACACAGCAGCACTAAGAAGATTGACTTTATTTAAGTTATTCCTCTGAATTCTTAGTGCTTGTTAGTGCTTTGCCTCAATTCGGTAAAACACAATTTATTTATTGGCACAAGGAGAGAACTGAGCACTATACCAGTTCATATATGAAAAGAACTTACACTTTATTCATACTTTTCCTATGTATGTAAAGTGTCTTAGTGGAAATGAGTAAATATTCTACATCGTCTCAACAAATTACTTAAAAAAAACGAACAATTGCAGATCTCTAATGCTAACGCAATGGCAAATTATTTTCCGTGGCGCGCAGTAAACTTTTGTTTTCATCTACTTTCTGTTTGCTGCTCTGTATTAGTTTTCTTTCATTGAGGTAGGTCAGTTGAAATGTGCTGTGTGTGTGTGAAAAGGACAAAAAAACAGTAGCAATTTTTTGTTTTCCATTTAATTAATTATTTTTCTTTGGCTTTACTTTGCGTTGGAGCGCGATTGAGTTGGACTAAGCTCTGCGTGAATACAGATTAAAGCAACACCAAACAAAGGTTAGTAATTAATTAGCGTTGATTAAAATTGAGCTTTGAACCAATATGAGTTCAGCAACTAAAATGTTTTTATTCAAATTTTTTAATTCAATGCCGAGTTTTCGAATACTAATTTTAGAAAGTGTGAGAAGCTCGGGGTAACAGAAAAATGTTTAGCCAAATTAAGATTCTACGTTGTTGTGACACATCTTTTTTTTATTTGGCACTACAACCGTTTGTCGATTTGGGCCGAGAACAAAAAACATCGCCAGTTGCCTCTCCCAATTGTGGAAAGGTCCTTCTGCACTTGGTGCCTCCATTGCGTTCGTGGGCGCCCTTGCTTTCGTTGTCCATCCGTGGGAGCGTAGTCGAAGGATCACCGGAGCGTCATCATCGATGCGTTCAACATGCCCAAGCCAGTTCAATCGTTGTATTTTTATGCGTTCAACTATATCCATGTCGTTAAAAAGCTCGTACAGTTCGTGATTCCATCTTCTTTGGTACTCATCGCCCACGCGAACGGGGCCATATATGTATCTTGCGAAGAATAGTTCTCTCGAAAGCCCTCAAAGCCGTTTCATCTCGAGCGATGGCTGTGTGTCAATACGCGAAGACTTTTTATGTGTTGCCAGCGTTGAGAACATCTGTTATCAGATTTCCATATTCATCTCTACAGGCACCAGCCCCGGTCTTGGAACCGTTTGATTGCTGCCTTGTTTCTCATACAGTTTTCGAGCCGCATGTTGTGATATACATATGCTCTTAATTAAAATGGTAAGCGAATATCTAGATATTAATTTACGCCCGCTCGTGGGGCGAAGCGTCTCAAGGGTACACTTCATCAAGAAACCTAAACCTTCACTAATTTTAGAGTGCCCAGACGTTGAGCTTGTTACCAATTCAGTTTCTCTGATTTCCAACCTTGCTTTCTCTCCTTAAGGCCTCCCGCATGGTTTGAGTTCTTCCTGCAATGTCAAGTGGCATTATGTTCAACATGGCATTAAGTGGGGGTGGTTCGAAATGCTGCAAAGTAGCTTTCTCCAGTGAATTCCACCAAACAAGAACATTTTACAACCGACAGCCTTATTAGATATTTTGTGCAATAGACCCCAAGCTTTACCAATAGCTCCTCTGATTCAATATTAGACCACTGATGCCTCCGTTATTATTTCCGCAATATTTAGAATGACGCCCAGGTAAGTATTGGATGCTGACAAAAAGCTGTAGCAAACACTTTTTTGTACCGAGGGAAAGAGATACGTTTGGGATCTTTTGATATCAGGTATACAAAACCAGCTCTGTTTTTAAGTGCTAATGACGAGGCAGGCACCTAATGAAACTGGAACTCATTAGATCATTCCACCCCATGTCTAGGAGATCCTGTTTATATATGTATATATATTTAAGTTAGCGGACTGGATATTTAGCAAAAGGTGGCGCGGTCTTCAAACCAGGGTCTACAGTGACTTTCAGCTGAACTCTGTTGCAAAATTAACTAAGCCTGCAATCATATGGCGACCCGGAAATTGTGGTGTTCAAGGAGACGAACAAGCAATCAGAAGGCCAAGTATAACAGGCACTTTTAGGTACATTATGAGAAAGGTGTTTCATGAAAACGCCAGAATTCTAATCGAAAAAAAGGAAAAGGGTATTATGACACCTTGTAGCACTGTTTACGGCACACAATCCAAGGCGCAAACATACGGTTTCCTTAGGTACATATCGTCGACGACGAAATTTGCAAAATATTCTTGCAAGTACAAGTACCCTTCTAGCTGTTCGGTGCACATATCTGGCCCAGACGTATTAACTAAGATTGAATAATCTCCATTTTCTTTACCTCAACAAATTACTCAGATTCATGAAATAATCTAGAAAATGTGCAGAGGAGTAATGACTCCCACCTTCTGTGAATTCGCCACAACAGCTATGGTGGCGAATTATCTACATAGACTTCAGTGAGTGCCTCTGCTTCAATGATATACTTAGGTAAGTAAATCTGCATACATACAAACTAAATTTAAACAAATCTCAAGAAAGAAAGGCGGTCGAGTGGTTAGGTGATGATAGAAAAAATATTGAAAGAAGTGTAAGTGTAAGACTTATCAGTCACTGTGAAGATAAGGGTGCTGGCGCCTAGTTAAGAGCTTGCAGAAATATACCCTGCAGTTAAAACCCAAATCAGTCAGTAAAAATACCAGTATATTAACTGGTACGACGGTAAAGCGGTGGCCTGCAAGTTTGATAATGCGATTAGTTACAACCGCCTTTCAATTGTCAAAGCCAAATCTAAAAAAAAGTTAGACGTTTTCCTCCAAATGTTGCCTATGGCGTCGAAAGAAAAGTACCACTTCTGGTTCCGAGATCACAGGATCGAATACGCTTGGTGGTGGTCAAATTATGTAAATGAATGTTATGTATTTAATATATATTATAGAATATTATTTAAATTTTATAAATTTGATTTTATTTGGAACAAAACCTAAATAGTTAATTAAAAAATTAATAAATAAAAAAAAACAACATTTTTGTGTAAAACAATGAATTTTAAAAATACAATTAAAAAACATGAAATGAAAAAAAATATATTAAAAAAGTGATTTAAAAAAAATGCGCTATCCCGTCAATTGGTATGATGCTACTAATATTTCTACTAGTAGGTACTAATGCATAGCCGGACAATTGATATTTCGTAGGACATCGCCATGCAAAAAATCCCAAGTGCTACCTTGGAAAGAGCATGGAACGCGAACTGGTTGAGCTGAACACCTAACTGGAAGTATTCAAGTTCACAACTAGTATCTAGCTTTTCCTGCAGGGTATTTAGTCCTACCAGTGAATGTGAATGTATGTATATGTTGTGCAGTGTGAATGTCTGCATGAACTGTGAAAGGTGTTAACAGATGTTCACCGAATACTTGTCGCAAATCTGCTTACGAAAAAAAAACCAATGTGTCATAAAAGTACACATTAGCACGTGAGAATGTCTTTAAACATTTTTGTATGTAAACGTAGATGAGAACACCATATACATGTGTATGTATGTATATATATATATGTATATATAGTACATTTGGTTACCCAAGTAGCATTTTCAATCATAAACCACTCGAAATCAAATTCTTTTCTTGCGCGCCTAATAGCGAAATATCTATCTGGGGCAAGAAACTATCTATCGCTTTTTACGGGTTTTTCAACGCAGCCAAGCACTATTCTTCTAGACGACACACAATTGATGCGTGTATTTTATAAATCAAACAATTTTCAAAATTTCAGCTGGCTAGAAATTTTTCGATAATCGAGTTAGCGAGTGAATGTTTATGTATCTTGGCACTCACTTACAGTGGTGTTATATCACCAACAACATAGAAATGAGGTTAAAAATGGTGCCAAATGTCGTTGCATCAATTGTCGATTTAAGAGTGTTTGAAGGAGCACAGCTGCACAAGCTGAGATACACATGAACATATGAACTTACGATAATTTAGGTACATACGTATGTGCATTAGAGTGCATCACTCCCTATAAAAAAAAAATAAAATTGGTATTATTTTCTTTCGGAATTATGAAATTTAGACTTTCGCATTAATAATTCCGAAAAATAATAAGAATTACGTGAGCTGGTTTGATTTCAAACTAGCTCCAAAAAAGCATTATTTTGGTTCCGTTGATGATGTTCAATGCTCTTCTATCACATGTGGTTATTTTATAGATTTTTTTTTATTTTTAACTAATTGTATTTATTAAAACTCGATTTGTGGAGGTCTTTTCAGATCGGTGCAGCTCACCTAAATCTTAATATTTTTTGCGGAAGTTTTTAAATATAACAAATTTTTGGTGAGGCACTCTAATGTACCTACATGTTAGAGTAAAGTCCAAAGGACGCCTAAGCTCAAGCCAACAATTTGTAGCAGGTGTTGGTAGCTGGCGATCACTGGCGAGGACTGCAGCCAAAACACAGATACAGACAGAAACATAAAAGCTGGTATGCTCATTGGTGCTGGCACTCTGTTGGTGGAAGTCACAAGACTGTTGAGGCTGTGGCTGACGTTCAGGTTGAGGTCATTTGGCTTGTGGCTTTGTCGCTAACATTTGTCGTCTTCGTCAATGTCGATGCGGCTCAGAATAAGGGAGATACATATGCAGTGTCTACCTTCAGATACATATGTACATATGTATATATGTATAGTATATTTGTATTTTAGTAGACACAGCAGTCGTTCAAAAAAAAAAAAAAAACAAAATTAAACAAAGCATGGGTGTGCGCGCAATTACTGAAGGACCTTTTTCACCGAGTAGAGAGCAAGAAGGAAAACGTAAAACGCCCAAGCTACACTAATTCACATACAATTTCAGCCGAAATCTTACAATGAGATTACATTAGTATGCAAGCGCTCCACAAATGCGATGTGTTTGTGTGTGAATTTTCATATAAAGTACAGGCATAGAAATTGAAATACTGTCGCAAAGAAATTTTTTAAAGAATGTGTATCCGTGTGCACATGATAAGGGTGCAGTATACTTAGGGGTATGCTGGCAAAAAAGAATTTCTTGAATGGATTTGCTATTCTGCATGAGAAAACAATTTGCAAGGCAAAGAGTTGAAACAAACCCAGAAAAGGTAAAAAAAAACATACGAGATCGCAAAGAAAATTTTGCTGGAGTTTGTAAATGTGCATGAATACTTTAACTTTAAATAGTTGAAGAAGTCTGATGAGGAGATGCTGTGATCTCCGAAATAGCAGCTTTAACATCTACCAAAATATAATTTGTGATTTTTTTCTATAAAATTTTCATGGAAAACGGCCTCAAGCTCAATAAAATTGTTGTATATAAAACATAAATACAAACAAAAAAAAAAAAAAACAGTTAAAACATAAAAAGTAAAAGTAATAAAAATTATTACATAAGTCGGTGCAAAATACGCTATAATGAAATGGATAAAATCAAATGAAATGAAATAAATAAATTTATAAAATAAAATTCAATAATGCTTTTAAGGTAATATAAAAATCAAAAAAAAATTATAAAAAATAAATGTGAAAATTCTATAAAATTAACAAATTTCTTTTTTAATAAATTAAATAAACAAAATAAAATACAAAAATGCTATAAAGTAAAGCTAATACAAAAATTAGAAAGAAATGAGGTAACAAGAAACAAAATCAGAAACGTTATAAAATTAACAAAATAAAAAATAAAATAAAAAGCTTTAAAGCTTATATTAAAATAAAAAACATAAAAAATATTAAATAAATCAAATAAATCTTTAAAAGAATGCACAAAAATTCTATAAAAAAAATAAAATAAAAATATATAAAATAAATTAACACAACGAAATGCAAAAAAGGCAAAAAATATATAAAACGAAATAAAATAAAAATAAATAAGCAAATTAAAATGCAAAATACTGCAAAACAAATCAAATGCGAAAATTTTTGTTAAATAAACCAAAAAAATAATTAAATAAGTAAACAAAATATATTAGCACATAAATAAAATACTATTAATAAAACAAAATAAAATGAAATTAATAAACAAATAAGCAAAATAAAATGCAAAAATACTATAAAGCTAATATAAAAAGAAGAATTAAATTAATTTAAAAAAATTTACGCAAAATATTCTGAAAAAATTAACAAACATGATTTTAAATAAATATATCAAATAAGTTAACACAAGATAAACGCTATAAAATGAACACAACAAAATAAAACAAATAAGTAAACCCAATAAAATGAAAAAATCCTCTAAAGCTAAAGGAAAGAGTAGAAAAAAAATTAACTCATTAAAAAAGGTTTAACCCAATCAATTCCATAAAATTAACAAAAATTAATTTAAATAAATGTATAAAATAAATACAAAAGTAGGTGAAACAAATTTATTAATCAAAAAGTTAAAATATGAAAGAAAAATGAAAAGAAAATTAAAGAGAAAAGCCTAATTTTTTGCTTACTCTAATTTCTCATAAAAGCAAAAATAAATAAATCATTTGCGAACAAACAAAAACTTTTGCTGTTTAAAAAAAGTAAATATAAAAAAAAAACCCCTAGACCATTGAGCCGCCTATCAAAATGCGAGCGATTGCTGCTTATCTGCGCAAAAGTAGTTGGCCACCAGCTAACGCAGCGCGTACCAAAGACAAATATATAAATACAAATACAAAGCACGAAAATTAACGACTAAACATTAATCGCAAGAGCAACTTGCATACTAAATTAGTTTTTTCGAAACCAGTTCGATTCAAAATATGCAAACAGATTTAATTCATTGACTGAATTTCGTAAACTAGTATGCATGCACTGTTGCTCGACGATTGTGTCGCACGCTTTGCCTTACCCACTTTTGCTTGTTAACTTTTTGTTTTTGGGAAAAAATTGCTTGAATTGCCATTTGGTCTTCTTTGTATTTCAGTTTTGATACAAATTCTCGCTTGATATGGTATGCCAAAAAGCGTGCTCGTTCAAGTTGGGGATGTAGCTCAGATGGTAGAGCGCTCGCTTAGCATGTGAGAGGTACGGGGATCGATGCCCCGCATCTCCATGAGATTTTTTTTTTACTCAAAAGTATGTATTATTTTAAATTTTATAGTTTTTAAAATAAGGACTAGCTGTGTTGGGAGCAGCAGTGGCCTGTTTTTTTTTTTCAAAAAAAAGAGGTCCAGCCAAAAAATATAAACCAAAATACTAGAATATAAAAAAAGTACTGATATTTCTTAGTATAAATAAGAGTTATTTTCAGATCTTGAAATCAAAAAGACAGAGAAAAAATATGAGCAACTTTTTTTTTAATTCTACAAGAAATCTATTTCACTGAAGTATAAAGTATTTTTTTCGCAAGACTCCGTTTCTTTTTAGCTCATTTTTTTCTCTTTTTATTTTTTGGGATTTGATAATGAAATGAAAAATTTGTAAACTTTCGTGTATTTTTGGGACTTTTCAAACATTTTGCGCGATTGAGAATTTTTTTCTGAACATCTTGGGATTTTTTTATTTTAATTTCTCGCACCTTTTTGGGATATTTATGAAATTTTTTTGAAGTTTTAAGTCTTTGTTTTTTTTAGGTTAATATTTACATTTTTGGACTGCAGGAAAAAAGAAAAATATATAATTAGGTACTGACAGATTTTTGCCTAAAAAAATAAAATGCAAAAAATAATCGAAATTAATAATTAATTAATCTTTATTTTGCTTTTGACATTGGTAATGTTATGAAATGCTTTGTTAGATTTCGGGTTTTTCCCGAGATATATCCGGAATTTTTCGCGATTTTTTCGGACTATTCAACTATATTTCATGTATTCTTTGTCTAATACTTTTCGAGATCGTTTTTGGACTTTTCAGTGAGTTTCTGGTCTTACCAGGGTGTCGGCAACATTTGTGACTGGTTTCAAGATTTTTCATAATTTTCTGGCTCAAAAGTATATAAAATTTTAATTTTAATTTTTTGAATGCTAGAAATAGAACTACCTAGCGGGGGTTTTATTCTAAGAAAAAATAAAAGCCAAAAATAATTGGCAAAAAAGGATACAAAAAAATCAAATTCCCGAAAAAATCACTAAAAGCCGTAGAAAATCTTGAAAGGTTGTGAAAAATATCAAAAATCACCAAGCATTTCGTTACTTATATTTTTGCAATCTAAAAGAAATAGCAAAATTTTCGATTACTTTTCTTTTCCTGAACCAAGTATATAGAAAACTACCAAATAACTTAGTACCTTAGTATTTAGCACTCTTGGTAACTTAGCTGTTTAGTATTTAAGCTTACTCAAAATTTTGCTATTATACAGTCAAGTGTAAGTCAAGTTTGTTTTAAAATTGAGCGCGAATATTGAATATCGAATCCAGTATCGCCAATAGAATACCACTAAATACACCTAATAAATTTCTTACAAACTCTGCTAAAATTTCCTTCAAAAAAAGCTAAATTACTTAAGCCCTTTCTACAATAAGCGAACGCTTTGCACGAGCTTAACAAAAGTATGTTATTGCGCTTGTTAATAGGTACTCAATGCCTTCGGTTAACTATAATTCAGTTCACTTTCCAAGTGGATTACAATGTGGTTTGCTAGAAACTCTCGTAAACCTGCCAAACTTCATGTTGCAACAGCATATTTGCATTTAACATTAACTTGTAAATACATACATTATTTACACGGGTGTGCACATTTTAGATAAAGTTTATACAAACGAACATACATATCTAACCTTATATACTTTTGTATATACCTACTATTTATGTGAGACGTGAGCTTCACAAAACCACATTGGCCAATGTTGAATTGGTTGTGTTCGTTTGTAGTGTATTGATTGCAATTGAGGGAGCACTTGTGCTCGCATAAAATATTTGCACCTACATACATACATAGATGCATATGCTAGATTAAAAAATTTGAATTGGACAAGAGTGCATTCCTTTTAACTGTGCCTTCATAAGTATGTATGTAGGTATGCATGAATGCACTTATTAGATAGGATATTTTGTTATTCAAATTACTGAAATGCAAACTTTGTGCGGACTTTTGGCAATTATTATCCTGATTATCTGACATTTAAGTAATTTCAGTAGCATCTATAAAAAATTAAAGGTAAAAAAGGTAACCCATTTGGTTCACCAAAAATTCTTTCCAAATAGCCAAAGAAAATACAAAGTTACCAGAAACTTCCTACAGGCTCAGTTATCGGTAAAGAGTAAATTTTGAAGAGAAGAAATTTTTCTCAATCGTGCGAATTTCACAAGGAAAATATAGACTTTTACTTAGTCTTGGCCCCAACTTGTCTCTTCGTCATTGTCGCCAAGCTCAACCAACGGGAGGCTCAAAAAGTGTGCCACTCTGACTAGGTTGAACCAAAGGGAGAGGAGCGTTAGTTGAGCAAGCATACGAAAATATGTGAGTTTATGATTTATTTTGGAACGAATTTCCGTCATCCCTTGTCAAGTTTGGTTTGCAGACACACCGGTTTCGGCGTTCTGCCATCTTCAGTGTAATTTTTCATGTGAGTTTATCCTGCACAGGTAAGAGTTTTACTTGCTGCAGTACCCAGAGCGGAGTTGTTCCAGGGTGGTGCGAGTCTCTCGGGTCAGACGAAGCTCTGCCTGCGTTTCTAGCCTGTCAGTACGCGGGCGAGTCAAGTAGTTGTTTTATGAACCTGTGGACGTGGTCCGTTTATTCATAGAGATTTCTTCTGACGTACCTTGTCGAGGGCTCTGCCGCAAGCAAACATCTGTTCGGGTGTCCACGTCTGTGGAACTCTACTAGGAACTGCATGTGGTTCTCGACGGAGAGCATTTGGGCCTACTCATGCAAGAGGTGTTCTGGCGACATTAGAAGGCATCCCGTGACAGTACAGAATTCGGTGTTTGGAAGGCGTCTAGCTTCATCCAATTCGTCCTGCTAGTCCCTGGCGAACACACGGGCGCTGCATAGTTTGGCCATTGCCTTGCAAGATTGCCAACAACGTTTCTTTAGCTTTGCCCGAGATGCTGTCGGCTGGCGACGTGAGGACTTAGTTGCGGCTCTGTACTCTATTAACAATTACGGTTGCGTGCGCCGAGAGAGAGAGCTGACGATCGACGTGAACTTTCAGTTGTAGTCTAACATCTTTCGTCCTGTTGGTGAAAAAGGGTTGCCGAGGATTTCGTATGCGGAAAGGGTAAGGCTCCCTGAAGTTATGACCGTTTACTTTCAATTCCATTTCCGGACGCCAATATCGTGCAATAGTCAGCATATGATTGTTTAGAGGGCTTTCGAAATAAATATATAAACTAATCTGAGGCGGGAAAGGATACCATCCTATGGAACCCCCTTTTTAAATTTATGAATTTTGACCACTCAGATAATTTGCTAACCACTGTTTGAGTCCCAGTGGGAGAGAGGAAGCCTCAATGTCTTCCAGCAGCGTGGAGTGGTAGATGGTGGCAAATACCTTTGACAGATCCAACGCTACCAAGACTGCTCTCTCCCGGTTAAGCCAACGTTTTATCTGAGCTATGCTGATGCCACGCTAAGGTCAGGTGGTACGTGAAGTGCCACCTTTTCTTCCGTTGGGGTGAATTTCGTGAATGGCGGTGATGCCAGCCTTTGTCTATTTGACCTCATTTTTCTTCCACATCGGCTCAAGTTTATTGGACCAGCCAGCCCAATACATAACCTAGGCTGTCTGGCTGATTAAAACATGAACATCGCAATTTCATCAAATAAACAAATTTAAAATGTTTCTGTATTGCAAACTGAATTAATGTTCAAGTTGAAGAAAAAAAACAGAATGCTTTTACTAATCTCATTTTTCAATACATAATAAAATATAAGATAATAAAACATCAACAAAAGCCTTTAATTTTATGAAAATTGGATGCATTGAAGTATTCTGTAATGGCAAATTATGAGAATTCCTTCGCAATGAAAATAGAAATGAATGTAAATTTTTGTCAGAGCAGTAATGAGCCAACAATAAATGCCAGTTAAACTATAAATACAATAAATTAGCTATAGTTAGAAATAGAGGAAAAACCAGCAAATTCAAGTGAATGGTTGAGAAATAAGGAAATCGAGAAGCAGAGAAGACATTGCAAGTCAAACAGCATAGAAGAGAAAATAGGAAAATCACGACTTTTTATTGAAGAAATTTGCAGTAGCGAATTTTCCAAGAATGAGGGTAATGATAATAACTGAATGCATTTACATAAAATATGCAAATTTTTTACACAGGAAAAATGCGAAATAGGTATAATGAAATGAAAGTTGCCATCGAAGGTATATACATATATATGTATGTAGGTATGCGTTGTTGTGTTTGATAAGCTGCTTAAGGATAACGAAAATTGTAATGGCGTAGTAGTAGTGAACAATTTACAATTTAATATACATATACAATTATGTGTGTAAGTAGGTTTGTGTGTATTCGAAAGTATGTATGCACTGAGATTGGAAAGCCGATTAAATAATAAACAACAAAACAAAATATTTAGATGGTAATTAAGTAAAATATATTAATTTACAACGAATGTGAATTAAACAGGGAATTATAAATATGCAGGTAAAAGTGTGCGCAAAATGTGTAGCAATGTTTAATTCAACAATTATGCAATTAAAAGGATCTTATAAGTACTTAAAATACTAAATAAATGTAATAAGAGAAACTGATTTTTTTATGTTGGGGTTTTGATAGAAAAAAATATGTAGGTGGTAAAATTTTAATAAAGCGCAGTTGATCAAATGTTCACTTTTTCTGTGTAAAATCAAGGGTAGCCAAATTAACCCATTTACAATCAACAAACTTAGTTTTTTAACTATTTCACCACATTTTAAGCGTATACATATCGAGCTCTAACCGCCAAAAAGACGCTAGCGACATTTTTTTCAAAATTTTATTGTTTTTTTGTGATAAAAAAGAAACACGTTTTTTTATTTTGAAAAAAAAATGTTTATTTTGGAGGTCGCGCCAGCCTCTTTTTTTTCAAAATTCATAATGGTGGTACCAATATGGCGATAAATTTTTACGAATCTGATGTCAATTTTTTTAAATTCAATATGGCGATCAAATTAAAAAAGGATTGTATTAGTTTGGTCCTTAAAAAATATCAACATCTAAATTTTGATTAGGGCACCCTTTTTCTATTTTACGTACAAAAAGAGATATCCACGAAATTTTCAAAATTTTAAATACATTTTTTATTTAAAAAATAACAAAAATTCCACAAACTGTTGTTGATTAATCTGATAAATCTGATAAATTTGACATAATATGACAGTTATAAAAAAAATGCATATTTGAATTTAGCGTCCTCACTTTTACTAAGAAGCGAATTTTCATTTAAATCTGTCCATAGTTTGCATTGAAAATGTTAGTAAGCGATTACAGAGGATAAAACCACACGTATCTCTCGATATTTTGGAGCATTTTTTTTGCATGAGCAGAGGAAAAAATAATAACGTAATTTTCGAAATTTCAATTTATCACAGAAAAAGGACTACTTGATCTACTGTGAGTAAGTTTTGTTGAATGCATTTTGAATTAATTAGATAAAATTAAATAATGCTTAAATTTTGCGAAAGGACTAACAAAAATTTAAGAGTTGAAGAAATAATAAAAACGTAGCTTACCTTTCGCTTGCAATGCTAGAATTTCTAGACATCGACTTCGGTGACATTTCAAAGTCCGAATCCGAACGATACAAGAACGATTCGCGACGTTGTGGAAGATTTTGTAATACCAAACCAGCGCTCGGTGAGCCGCCTTCAAGCGGAGATCTTGCGCCTTGGCCATTTTCTACATCGAAGCTGTAAAAAGAAAAAAAATGCAAATAAGGGTTTTTAATAATTACAAAAAAAAAGAAATGGTCTGTATGTTTTAATAAAATACCAACTCTAAAATATGAAAAAATTTATTAGTAATAATTGCAATAATTTTTGTACAATTCCCAATAGCTGTCAACATTTGCTGCTTTAAAAATTACTACACGACTTTCAACTTCAGCTTCTTTCTCAATTAATTTCAATTTCGCGGCAACTATTTAAAATATATGTATGTAAAAGAATCAGTCAGACACCGTTGAGTACAAAACCTGTAACTTTTACGAATTAATTATAAAATATGCGTGCGCAAAAAGCTGCTGCCGCAAATTCCTTGCTTGAAAAAAGAAAAAATAAAAAATGTATCTCCGACTCTAAAAGTTATTAATTATTTTGTATTTGTGTTTATGTGCCTGTGGTGCAACGGCTTTGAAAGTGAAACAGGAAAAAATTTACTAACACAAATTTACTAACTTTCGGCCACAGCAGGTTAAATATGGTTATGCGTATGTTGCTCATACGCCCTGGTGGCTGGCTGCCCCCAGCGACGCATTAAAAGCCCCGACACCAATGCTTGGCGGTAGCGACCTTGCAGCGCTGTACAGCCTTCGGTTTTTTGTTTTGTTTTGAAATTTCGGCTTCCAGCTGAATGAATTATAGGCATTACTTAGTGTGGTTTATTTTTTTTNAACTTCGGCCACAGCAGGTTAAATATGGTTATGCGTATGTTGCTCATACGCCCTGGTGGCTGGCTGCCCCCAGCGACGCATTAAAAGCCCCAACACCAATGCTTGGCGGTAGCGACCTTGCAGCGCTGTACAGCCTTCGGTTTTTTGTTTTGTTTTGAAATTTCGGCTTCCAGCTGAATGAATTATAGGCATTACTTAGTGTGGTTTATTTTTTTTTCACAGAGTTTAAAGTAAAAGGAAAAAAAAATATCCTCCCTGGAGGCAATGCTTGCCTGGATGTGAATAAATGCATAAAGTTTGTTGATGGCATTAAGTCAGCTGGTGATTTCTACTCAGTAAGGCGCAATAATTTTTTCGATATTTTCCCTTAAGTTTATACATATGTAGAAGAATAACTTTTCCACAACTTTTCAGGAGTGAAGACCCCACTCGATGCTTTTTTTGTGAGCGCCTCCAAACTGAAAACTATGGGGTTAAAAACTGTGTAGGAAAAAAAATTAAAAAAAATTTTTAATTTTGTTGCAAAAAATCGTACTTTTGTTTTATTGTTTTGTTTTGTGCGCCTAGAAGACCCCTTAGCAATTTTTATAAAATGCAAATCAAATAATGCTCTGAAGGTCCATTTTGTAGGCTTTCGAAGAGCGGCAGCTTAAGGCACTGAAACAGAAAACATCATTGTTGTAGATATTTTAATAATGTTAACTTAAACAATGCAAAACTGAAGAGTGCTAAACAGGCTAAATGAAAGGGATCGTAAAAATAAATAAATAGGAGTGTGGAACCCAAGATTGTCGACCGAGGAGTATTTTGGTGAGATGCTCTCAAGAAAAAGTAACTGTACTGTAAGTAAAACAGGAAATGTTCAGCAGTTTTCATCTCTTCTCTTCATAGAAGCAATAAAAACAACAGACATCAACGTACTTTACTCGCTACTAAACTTTGGTACAACGGATCAGAAAGCACTCACGCTGTTCCAAGAGTCGCAAAGGCCGAGTGAGCAGAGCACTGGCTTGCCATTTGTTAGATTGGCGTTTGGAATCCTCTGGTGGCGGATTTTTTTCTGTATTTTTTTTTAAATTTTATAAAATTTTTTTCTTCTTCATTATCTAAATTTCTTTTGATTTTCGAATTTTAGGAAATATTTTCCATTATTCCTGCGGCTAGAAAAACATGGCGCAATAAACAGGTGAAATAATAAAAAGCCTTCTCGATTTATTTTCTGACATTCAGTTGCCTTACAGTCAGTGGCGGATTTGAATATTTGTCACCCCTAGGCAATTCAGAATTTGCCGCCCTTTTTCCGATAAGAAAAATATTTTGAGGTAAGAGTATCACGAATAGCAATAAATAGTAATATTCAAATTTATGTTATTTACTACACTTTTATTACAATTTAAGATGCTAAAGTGGTACTTGCCTTGAGTTTTCGACTTTTAAAGAAAGCCATCATCAAATTATCAAAGTTTTTTTACTTGATAAGTTATAATCTCAAAAATATTAAATTAGCATTTTTATATGTTATCATTTAAATACATAATATCAAAAATATCTAACAGTGTTGTCCTATTTTCTGATTGCGTAATTGAATTTCAAATTTATGTCTAAAAATGTACAAACACAAATTCTACTTTCAGTGCAGCTAACTTGAAAAAAAAAAGATTTTTTTTTAACTTAAATTTTGCCTAAACTATCTGCTGCAACGAAGCTGCTGCAAAATAACTCAGTAAACGGAGCGACTGATGCCATCTTTAATAGCTACTTTATATTAGATCGACAGTAACGAAATTTGTTCAGGACAATAATGAAGTAAAACCTCACTCCTTGAAAGTACAGAGCGATCTTTCAGCTGAGGAATGGAATGTGTATTTAGTTTAAATTCAAGTACACTTGGATGAGGCCATAAATAGTGGTCAGAAACTATTTATGACAATAAATGTTATTAATATGGACAATAACCCGCCGCACGTCTTTTACTTCCTTATACCTCCTTAAATCTCATTTCTCTCTAATCATTATCCATACTCATCCAGCTTGTTTGATGACATTTTGTTTGCCAATTTAATCATAATTTTTTTTTCAGATTGCTGCACACCTCTTCTTCTGCTTACGTGTTTGAGCTTATGCGCTTTTAAATTAGAAAATTAAAAAGCATATACATACATACATACATAGGATATGGCCTTTTAAAACAAAAAAGTTCACCTTCAAAGCAGCCTTGATTGTGTGTACGTATGTGTGCGTCGTAGCAAGAACAACATACAGCATAATAAGTAAATTAATNAATTCCCCTTCAAAGCAGCCTTGATTGTGTGTACATATGTGTGCGTCGTAGCAAGAACAACATACAGCATAATAAGTAAATTAATTATATAATTTCCTTTTTGACACAGCAGCGCTGATGGTCGCACTAACTGGGCCGCCTAGCTTGATGGCATAAAGTTGGCCATTTGACTGCCCCAAGAGTAGCAGTTCTCCTCTAACGCCTGAATGCTCGCCAGCCTCCATCTGCTTTGGTTTCATTTTCAGGCGAAAATAAAAATATTTGCACATATAATTAGGCGCTTGCAGGCATTGGTAGCAAGTCAAAGCCGTCTTTTAGGCGTTGAAGTTAAATTACATACAGTTTGAGTTTGCCCACACGCACATCCGCGCGGTGCTACGTAACTTTTGCATTACTTTATTAAAAAATTTTCCATCCACTTTTTTACTGTGAAAATGTTATTATGTGGAAAAAACTTATTAATATTTTTTTTTTGATATATTGTTTTTTCTGTAGTCCGTAGCATTGCACCTAAAAATGTTCCTTCTACTTAATTTTAATATACGTGGTCTCATAGTCTCGTAGCTCATTAATATAATGAGCTCTATTTGTGTATCATTTATGGCTAAATGCACACGTGGGATATTTTACCTTTATGCGCCTTATTCATTTAGCTTTTTTTTCTTGGTTTTTTCTTATACATACATACATACTCTGAATTAGCGGGTACATAGAATTATTTAAGCTAGGCGTATCTAACATACGCTGGTTTCGGGTTCGACCAGGAACAAACATTTGACATTTTCTCGCCATACTCCGCGCACAATTACAGGTATTTTTCTTCTCCCTACGCATTTTTTTTCTACATGAACTTCGCTTTAAATAAAACTTTCATGCGAACTTTTTGCAAAAAAAGAAAAAAATAAAATTATCCAGCACATCAGCAGCAGAAGCCCGGCCCAAATCTGTCAAGGATGCACACAATTTTATTTATTGTATTAATTAAATACATTATTTCTAGACTTTTTAAACATATTTTGTATAAAAAACTTCGCTGCCCTGCCACCAAAAAAATACTACAAAACAACTTAGACTAGAGAAAAACTAGAGAACCTTTTAAAAAAGTATAAAGGCACTATTATTTGAGAAATTTTTCGAAACTTTACGGCTCTTTGGGCGACCGTAAATATCATCCCATCGGAAAACGGTTTAACACGGTTCAATGCGCTCATGTTACGCAACTTTTAGGCACAATCAGAGTTTTGAAAAATTGATTTTTTCGCGCCACCCTAACGTGTATGCGCATGTATCACTGTGAACTCGATATGCCAAGCAGCGAATGTTATCCATTGTTACTTTTCATAGGAAATAGAGAGAAATAGGAAATTTCATTTGGGGTCATTACTTCGAAAAAAATTAAATAAATTGTAGGTAGTTATATAGGTTACATAAACTTTACCCAGCAAAACCAGCGTGACCGAAACTCCAACACAAACGCAAATTTTATGGTGTTACTAACACACCTGTAATAATTTTTGATTGGAGTGCCATCTATTGTTTTTTCGTGCGAGCTATCTTTCGCATATGAGTAAGTAGTCAAGCTAATCTTTTCACATATGAGCAAGCAGGCAAACTATTTGGTTTGAAAAATCACACGTACACAAAACTTCTGGGAGCATTTTTCCCCGCAAACATATTCTGAACGTTCAGAATATATGAGTCCGAAGGGAGTCCTAGGTAGGTAAGAAATATGAGTTTCAAAAACAAATTTTTTTTTACTCTTATATGAATCTTTTAGGACTCATATATGATCCAAGTTATGAGCCAGCACCTTGTGCCAATATAAAAACAATAAAGATTTGAAATTTATATCCAAACTTGTTTATACAGAAATTGAAAATAATTAGAAAACAATAAATACACAAAATGTAGCTGCAGCTGCTTCTATTGCATGCATTCTGGAATGTGTATATGCACGTAAGTGTGTATGCATGTTATTTGAAAGGAATTTTTGCTGAATGCTTTTGCAAATATAGTGCGTTCAACAAGACTCAAAGAACAACCTAAAATAAGAGTCCGAATTTAGTAATTTGTAATTTAGTTGTAGTAATTTATGAGTCTGATTAGAGGCTCGAAAAGAGTCTGAAATGATTCATATATGAGGCCAATAATTGTTTTAAAAGAGTCCAAAATGAGCCGTATATTAGGCCAATAAGAGTCCAATATGACTCATATTGAGGCTCATTTGTTGTATGAATTTAAGCTCATATAAGTCGACCTTCGGAGAAAGGGAAACATCCTCATATCGGACTCTTAAATGAGCTCATTATGAGCGTAATGGCTCCGAAATAGGACTCCTTAAAGACTCATTTATGACTCCAAATGTTTGCTGGGTTGATTCACTATTAAGCATGTGATAGCAAAACGTGCCGAACTTAGCGGGCACGCGTGGCGGTAATGTCACTAGGAAAGTGACCGTCACTGTTCTTGCTGGGTTAATGAACATATATTTGTGGATGGTGACAACAACAAATATGGTAGTGTTTGGCCGGGCTTTTTCTCCTATTTTTGGCGTGCGCCTTGGTGTTGTCACACAAAGCGGAGGGACCTACAGTTTTACGCCGACTCCGAACGGCGGTTGTATTTTTCGGAGAAGCTGTTATCCATGACGGTTTGCCATTGCTTGCTGAGGGGCGAACGCTGTTAAGAAAAAACCTTTTTATATATTGTTGCTTTGAGACCAGAGCTTGAACCCAGACCCTACGGAGTGGAAGCGCGCACTCAAGATCGAAAAAGTCAGAATAAATAGAATAGATTATGATTTAAAAAAAGTTAAACAAAAATTCCAAATGTACATTTTTCACTAATTTTTTTTTATTTTTTTGTTTGAACATATTTTGCTTTGCTCTTTTCTAAATAAAAGTTACCTTTAATGTTAAAGGCTTTATTGCAATTTTTGGTCATGACTATATATTATAAAGTTTATAACAACATAAGCATTTTAACTCTATGAAAACTATGCAAAATAAAACCGGTGTATCCGTTAATTTTGGTTAATTGCCGAATCAGGAACAGGTTTCTTTTTTAATTTCCATTTTTCGAATAACTCGAAAACCGGTTTTGAAAAAATGGCGAATAATCGAATACCTAAAGCTCAGTCAAACTCATGCTTTAAATTATTTTAGAAGGCTAGGATTATTTGAAGAAGCACAGTAAGGAAACAAAATAAAACTCTTCTACTATTTACATCCGATCAAACGTGGAAATGGGGTAGCTATTGCTAAGTGGAAATCGAATAACTACCAGATTATCGGCGCTGCAGCAAACATCACAAATTGTCTAAAATACACAGCCTGTGCGCTCCCACTTCTCCCACAAGTTTGCCACTCAAGTGGGAGCAAACAAATATCATTGCTGTTAATTTGACAAAAAGTTCATATTAGCCTACTTACTAACATACATCTAAGCTAAGCACACACATATAAATCAATATGTGAGTAGTAGTGCGATAATAATAATAATAATAGATTGGCGCTTACACATATGTTAGTGTTTGGCCGAGCTTCTCCTCCGATTTGTGGCGTGCGCCTTGATGTTGTCACACAAAGCGGAGGGACCTACAGTTTTACGCCGACTCCGAACGGCGATTGTATTTNTCTTCTCCCACAAGTATGCCACACAAGTGGGAGCACACCAAATATCATTGCTGTTAATTTGGCAAAAAGTTCATATTAGCCTACTTACTAACATACATCTAAGCTAAGCACACACATATAAATCAATATGTGAGTAGTAGTGCGATAGTGTAGGTAAAAATCGACGAAAGCTATATCATTGAAATTCGAGTTGCATAACCTCGCGCTAACGGATTTATTAGAAATACAATCCTGCTTTGGATGCGTATCAAATAAAAGTTCATTTCATAGCAGCTGCCGAAGCAGAACTGAAAGGGCAACCGTTGTTGTTGTTGTTGTTGTTGTTGTTAAGTGCTTTAATTTTTAGCTGTTGTTGTTAAAGTGGTTTTTGTTGTTGCAGTGAAATGTGCATTTCATGCATTCATCCAGGATAATTGCTTCATTTTTGCTCAGAAGTTATGCGCGCATTCAACTGGTAATTGGAACGTGGCAGAAAAGTGCAAATAAGGAAATTGAGCAAAGGTGCATTATTACACATACACATGTATTCGTATGCACATACATACATACATCGTTGGTATGTGTGCGGTGACTTACCTGCAGGAAAAAATAATCAATTTATAAAAATAATATACTTGCAGCTGGCTTTTTTGCGGGATTTCTATAAAAATATAAATTGCAGTTAGCTACAAAAAGCTAACTTGAAACTAGTTGAAAAGTATTGCAGGAGTAATGCAGACGCAATCGGGAGATTGTTTTCTTTAGACAAGTTTCTATTTAAATGTCCTCATACAAATCTTACTTTGAATGCACTTTCTTGCTGCACTTCACAAATACTTTTTCGAATTGAGGACAAATAAAAGGAAGATCGAAATTTTTTATTATCTTTTTGAAGTTATGTCTGACGGAGTTCGAATATGGGACCACCTACAGCAGAATATGTTAACAAATATGAAATGTAATCAAATAAAGTAAATAAATAAAAAATATTAGATTTTCTTATTAATGATATTTTATGTTCAAAAGTAGTTAGTTACAAGTTAGTTGACATCTAATGCAGAGATAACCACTATTGAATATTTGCAGCAATCGTCATAGAAATATAGTTAGCTTTCCTCAAACAAAATAAACAGATAGTAGTGACCTTTAGTTCCTTTCTAATCAACTTTAAGTTAACTTAAAGTTAGATCAATTTCCCGCAGGGTTGTACCCCTATTTATGTACATACATATGTATGTATGTACTTAGGCGCATGAAAGTGGGTAGAAGAGCAATCAAGAGCGCGGCATTCGAGTTTAAGTTCATGGATAATGTCGGTACAATTACATTGGAATTCAATCTACGAACGATTGCCTTTGGTAACGTTGCAAAATACTACTGCAAGAAAATGACCCAAAAGCGTGCGTATTATTAAGTGAGTGTGTGCGTGCGTTCAACAATTGCATGTAGTCGTGTGTGCTGAACGATTTCATTTACGTTTCATTGCAATTCTTTGTTTTTTTTTTTGCTGAGAGAGTGTGTGCGATTGCAGAGGACATGAAATTGCACCTGACGGCGAAGAGTAGTTCCTTTGACTTTTTGAAAAGATTGTGCATTGGACTGGAGCAAAAGAATTTACTTCTTTTCAAAATCCCTTGTGAAATGTTTTCGGAGCAGTGAAAAAATACGTCTGTCAAAAGCACAGGTAGTTTTTTGCTCCCTTCGCAAACTTCTATTTTCCATTTAAATAATACAGAAACTCGTTTTTAAGCCCGGGTATCGGAATGGGAGATATATATTTTTTAGGAAATTAAAGGCTGTCACAAAAGCCTCATATGATTTTTCCATAAATTCCCACCTCCAAAAGTTATACAAAGTTAAGGTAGAACATATAAGAAATCTAACTTTTTTCTCAATTTTCGACAAAATGTAAAAATTAACCACTAAATAAATATCATAAAATTTTTCCGCACAAATTTATAATTTTAAATTTTTGCTGAAGCCGATAATTTGTCAGCAGGCGGCGATGAGCTGCTGATGTGCATGCACTGGCTTCTATGCGAACTATGGTGTGATCAAAGCCTAATTGTCGGTTGGCATTTATTAGTTGGAGTGAGACTAATGCCGATTTTGTTTCTACCGAAAAATGCAAACTTCTCTTTGCCCTCTACGCAAAAACACTAAGAAGAGCGCGATGAGAAGGCAACAATTTTTGTAGAAACGAAAACGCCATTAAATTTTGAAAAAAATTGTTAAGATTTTACACTTAACTCCGCAGAAGGGCATGTTTCTGCCTTCTTGTCCGTGTCTTGCTCACACAATTCATACTATTGTCGTATTAAGCAACTACCTGATTTTCAGAGCACCATCACCCCTGCCAAAGCTTCAAAGGGCAGGGAATGTGCCTTTTTTGCCTTACAAGAGTGTAGCATTTTAAGAACACAAGTTTTCTCACCGTTTGTCATAATTTTAATGCATCTATCTACATTTGACAAAGAGCCTCTGAAGCTAAGGACTAGAAGAGGCCCAGTATTGTAATCGGCGATCATAAAATATAAATTTGTTTATGTACTAAATAAGTAATTGAATAATTTGCCTTAACCTAACACTCGCTCTCTTAGTCTATTATTCCATCAATGACTGTAATTTAATAACACAGTGATATTTTTTAACCGCCCATTGTTAAATAAGTGCATGTCTTTAATCGAATTACTATTCCTTATGTATTAATGTACATTCAACTATCGCTGCTAATTGCCTCCAACACAAAAAAAAAACCAAACGGGCAGTTAACGCACACCTTGTCATTAGCACTCAAGCCCATTTATTTAATTATATAAAAGAAAGTGTAAAAACATCGGAATATGTATTTGCTATAAATGAATGAACGCCGGAACAATATAATAGGTAGAATAACCGTTGTCAGTTTATGTATTATATATGTACGTACATATCATCTTTTAAAGTACAAAAACCGCGTATGTGAAAGTGTAAAAACTGTCTTATTTCAAACGACTTCTGTCCTTTGAATCGATATTTTGGTACGAATGGAAGGGCTTGATGTCAGGGGCTTCCCGCAAGGAAATCTCTCTTTTGGTGCAAACGTCAGAACGACGATACGCGGTTTTGTACTTAAAACGTTGATGTTTATCAATGCATACATCCTTCAACTGCGTACAAACATACATACATATGCCATTTGTTAATTTTTAATTTCTTTATTTTGAATAACATAGTTAAATGCATGGATAAATATGAGTATGAGTAAAAGTATGAGTATGAGTATGAGTAAAAGTATGAGTATGAGTATGAGTAAAAGTATGAGTATGAGTATGAGTAAGAGTATGAACATTGCAAGATACGTGTTCGGGTTGAAATTCCTATGCTGAAAAGTGGTTTAGCACCTCTTTCGAAAACCTGTTGAATATTAGAACACAAATGACCTTCAATCAAATTATATAGTACACAAAGGAGCCAATCGAGAGGAACCGTGGTATTTACGGGTTACCAGCCACAAAATAAAACCAGAAAAGGATTTGAAAAGTTATTAGGGAAGTGGCCATTCATGCTCTCTCCAGTATGATAACCATATCCAATGATTTGGGGAGAGTTTATAAATTAGCTATGCAACTTTTAGCGGCAAGAAACAGTCCACTGTGCGATAGGGGGCAATGAAGTCGCCGCAGGGAAGAATTTTCAATTGTCTTTTCTTTCAGAAGGTCTTCTTCAAGACCATGAAGTTAATAGCTATGAAAGCGACTCTTGAGCGAAACCGGAAGAACAAGATTAACGTTGAGTACACCATTCAGATCCGTCCATATTAGGAAGCGTAATGTGAGCTGCTCATCTGAACCCTGACGGCACCATATACATAAATCTTATCACTGGAAACGCACGATGCATCCAGCAAAGAGAAGGAGGCAAAAGGCTGGCGACAAATAAAGAATCTTAGCGTAATGGGAACACGTCACTTATGCATTCATATATTTTAATTAGTGCAGACCTTTGCATTTTGAACGATAGATATCTTTTGCCACTACGGACTCGATAGGCAATTCATCACGCCCGCCCTATAACGCCATCCGACAAAATTAAACGCTTTTTTGCACAAATGAAAAAAATCATGTATTTTCGGAAAGTGAGGAACAAAAAGTACCCATATGATGTCGTTTTTATTAATCAAGTAATTTATGGTTTCGCTTGAAAACTGATTTCAGATTTGTAATCAGCGACTCAAATAAATTTTAGACGGACAATTTTTAAAAATCCCTCACCATATTGGATGCGGCATTTTGAGTTTGGAAAACCGATTTCGGATTCCAAATCAGCACCTCAATAAACCATTGGGTACGTACTTTAAAAAGTCACCAGGAAATATTCTATTGACGGATTCACCTTTGGGGATGTTAACTGTTCTTTCTCCCCAATGAAACCGTAAATTACTGGACTTGAAAAACGGAAACATTTTGACTCTTCTTTTCGAAAATGCTTTATGTTTTTTTCATTTGTACAAAATCGTGCGTGAGTGGCGTAGTTGATGTGTACTTAGCTTAGATAATGCTCCGGTGGGCGCCCACGAATACCATGGAAGGTCTAATTGCAAAAGATTCTGTTTGCAATAGTAAAAACCACTGGGGTAAATTCGCAAAGAAGAAAGACAATCGGCAAAGTCTTTTAAGTCTTTTGGTGTTGGGAAAACCAAGTAGTGCCAAATAATAACATTTTTCCACGTAGGTTCTTCCTAAAAATTTATAAGTTTCCCTATGAAATTAGGGATATACACATTTTTAAACTTCACTTTTCGTACTCAGAAAAAATGCAAGTTTTGATTTGTGAGCTAGTTTCGATAAAAATTAGAGACGGCACCGATTTGTTCGTAATTTGCATGGTAATTGGATCTGAATTAGCAACAAATGAGGTAATTCGGTCATAAAATTGGAAATTGGAGTGCGAACTACGAATGAGAGAGCGAACTACGTAATTAGGGTGCCGTGGAAAAGCCGTATAAGATGTAGAAAATTTGCAATCATATTTGCATTTAAAACTTAAAGGCGCTTAAGCTTAATGTGACTAAACACAGAATTGAGTTGAGTAACAAATCTTATTATTGTAATAAGAATAAAAATTTTTATGAAACCCCTATCTTTCGAAAGTATTTTTACCTTAGAATTCTTCATATCTAAAGAGGTTAAGAAGTACAAAAAATGAGCTTAGTTTGTTGCTGCTGCCCTGAATTCCTGAAAGAAAAATATTGACTTGACATACTTGCTGTCTCCTCTTGCCTTAAGAGCTTGGCCGAAGGCTGCAGTTTATATTGATTGCTTACCTGGAAATAAAAGAGAATAAACAATTATAAATTAGTGACATATAAGCAAACGTGTTTAGTTAAAGGTAAATACGTAAAATCAATATTCAAATCAATGTCATATACCATATACCAACATTTTCAATCAAACTCTCCGGAAATTTTCTTGAACTTAGCTCAGAAATCAGACCTTATGAAAAATATTCATTTATTGCAAAGAAACAACAATATTGAACTGTCAAAAATAAAATGGTAAACCCTTTTAAAAACTAAACTAACTATTTTTGAAAACGTAATTATTTGAGTTCAACTTGATGACTTTACCCTCAAATTGTTTGAAAACTTTAAAGTTTAAGCTGAACATTTTTGTTTTGCATTCACTAAAATATTTTCTATACAACTTTTTGATTTATCGCAGCATGCGTTAAAATAATTTAAAAACACTCCCACCATTTGCTGCTCTATTTTTTAGCCACCACAGCCAGAACGCAGTTTTGACAAGTGAAATGAACTTTCACAGCATAGAAAAATGCCTAACGCGTGCCAAAAAGCAATATCATAAATCTCTGCATGCTCTAGACTAAAAAATTGCAATACATGAAAAATCAAATCCACAAGCCCATCGAGTAGGGAGTGAAATACAAATACGTTCATACATAAATAACTGAAAAAATCTAGCCGTTTTGACACAGCACTTTTCAGACACTTTTAGCTTTCCATAAATGTGAATAATGTATGTGCATTAGGGTGGTCCAAAAGTAAAGTTAAGTCAGAATTTTGATGCTGTAGCCACACACAATTTTTCTATATCGAAAAAATATACCCTTATATTTTTATTTCAAAATCAAATAATTGTTATAAAAAGAAATGTTTTATTGAAAATGGTATACAATTTTGGAAAATCAAATCAAATCAAATTTTTCGATCGNGTAAAAAATTGCAATACATGAACAATCAAATCCACAAGCCCATCGAGTAGGGAGTGAAATACAAATACGTTCATACATAAATAACTGAAAAATCTAGCCGTTTTGACACAGCACTTTTCAGACACTTTTAGCTTTCCATAAATGTGAATAATGTATGTGCATTAGGGTGGTCCAAAAGCAAAGTTAAGTCAGAATTTTGATGCTGTAGCCACACAGAATTGTTCTATATCGAAAAAAATATACCCTTATTTTTTATTTCGAAATCAAAAAATACTTATAAAAAGAAATGTTTTATTAAAAATGGTATACAATTTTGGAAAATCAAATCAAATCAAATTTTTCGATCGGAAAATAATAATATCCTATTGAATATAGCGGTATATTTTTTCGGTATAGAACAATCCTAGGGGTGAGAGCATTCCGTCTTTACTTTTTCACATGCTTTTTTGGGCCATCCTAATGTCTACTCTCAAAGCGCGGAAATGCACATAGTCACATACACCTAAAATAAAAAAGGATTGAACAAGTGTGCAGGCAATGTGAAAGTCAGCGGAGTGCTGCAAAGGTACATACATACATATGTATGTGAATGAGTAATGCACGTACATAGATATTTTTGCATTTTTGCAGTTCGCTGCTCGCTTATAGAAGGTCCCCACACGCCAATTCGCTTAGCAGTCACCCATATTTCCCGGCATACACAAATACGTTCATACATACACATTTACTGCACACACAAAAATATATTTACACACACATTCACACTCTTGCATTTTGCCATTTCGCTCTTTTGTTTGTTTAGTTAAGAGCGAAATACACCACACAAGCGGTTTGACAAACCAAGCGAAATTTCCCTTTGCTTCAAGNAGTCCCCACACGCCAATTCGCTTAGCAGTCACCCATATTTCCCGGCATACACAAATAGGTTCATACATACATACACATGCATTGCACACACAAAAATATATTTACACACACACATTCACACTCTTGCATTTTGCCATTTCGCTCTTTTGTTTGTTTAGTTAGTTTTTTCGTTATTGTTTTCCTGTCCTGCCTTTTTGTTTGCTTCGCTNTGTTTGTTTAGTTAAGAGCGAAATACACCACACAAGCGGTTTGACAAACCAAGCGAAATTTCCCTTTGCTTCAAGCCATTTGTGCTGTGTATGGGGGTGTTTGAAGGTTTGACGGCGGTTTGTCAAACCTTCAAACACCCCCATACACAGCACAAATGGCTTGAAGCAAAGGGAAATTTCGCTTGGTTTGTCAAACCGCTTGTGTGGTGTATTTCGCTCTTTAGTTTTTTCGTTATTGTTTTCCTGTCCTGCCTTTTTGTTTGCTTCGCTCCTGGGTTGTTGGCCTGTTCGTATGGTTAGCCGCTCGCCGCATATTCGTCAGTAGTTTGGTCGTCAAAATGTTGTTGTACTCTAACTGTCACAAGGACACTGAGAGTGTTAGCCGCCTTTGTAATGGGCCTTTGCCAGCCAATTGTTTTCATTTTGCAATAACATTCTTTTCGGCTGACTGTAGTCGCCATTAAGTCGGCTGAACTCGTCAACAATGTTGGATATTTTGCTTTCACATGAGCCAAAAATGTCAGAATATTTGTTGTTATTTTTAAATCATAACTACATAGATTTGTTTTGTCACAAATTCTGATATTTTTTTGGGATACATTTCATAGGTTAGATATGTTTTGATGGGTGTCGACGCGGTGTTATTAATGTATGTATGTATGTTTGTGCATTTCCATTTGCAAAAAACGCAAATGGATGTGCATTAGGGTGGCCCAAAGTGCATGTGAATATGTAAAGTCGGAACTTTTATGCTCTTACACCCTAGGGTTGCCTATATCGAAAAAAATATACTCCTATTTTTTATTTTGAAAAGTCTTCCATGTATTTTATATATATCGAAAAAACCACTTTTTGTAGAAATGGTAAAGAATTTTTGAAACTCTATATTTTTCGGAAAATTCTGTTTCTCTTCAGGAGACTCCCAATAATAACACCAAATTACTTATTTAACCATTTTTTCATAGTAACATTATTTTATAGGTCCTCCAAAGCCCTCAGAAAATTCAATGGGGGGGGTTAAATAAAAAATATTTAGTAACAAAAAAAGTTTTAAATGAACAAATGAGTATTGTTACTGGAAGTCTCCTGAAGAGAACCAGAGCCTTCCGATCGAAAAATATTGATTTCCAAGAATTCTATACCATTTCTATGAACATAGGTTTTTATTCATATAAAATAGATGGAAAATTTTGAGCGCTTTGAGCGATTTCTAAATATTTTTTGATTTCAAAATAACAAACAATCTTAGGGCGTAAGAGCGTTATAATTTCGACTTTACTTGTTTTGGACCAACCTAATATACGTACATATATTCAAATGTGCGTACGATTTCAAAATTTATTAGAAATTTTTAAGAGGAAAACAACGACATCGGATTTACAAGTGTAGGTATTATGTAAAGTATTCGACCGCTAAGACCCTTTCGGAGGAAACCGAGTATTTGGCCGTCATTCTGGACAACAAGCTAATCTGAGGGTGCAATGTAGAAGAATGCACCAGAAAGGCAATAGCTGCAAAAAAAAATGAGACTTGAAGCTTCACATTATTCATTAGATTTACACAGTGGTGTACGTCGGATTTGGTTCTATGGCATAACGACCTTGGGGCCGTTTCTCTGTAAGTACACAATAAGGATTACGTTAGGTTAGGTTATCGGGCTGCCTCCATAGACGGTGGCACTTAGACACGACTGTGCTGTTCGTTTTGATGCCCTAAGAGGGGATAGGGAAAGGACGTAGGGGTAGGAAAAGAGGGGGAAGTAAGGGAGAGGGAGACACCTATGGCTTTCTGTATGAGACACGCTCCGAGCTCGCAACAAAGCTCTTCAAGCGACTTATGTTCATCCCCGAAAGCTTATCGGGAGTGTGAAAAAAGTGCGACCCGAGGTGATGATCAAACTACGCTCAGCACTGACAACAGCTTCAGAGAATTCGCTCATATAGGTAAATACTGGGATGTTGTAATGTAGTAAGATTAGGGTGGCGTGATGTTAGGTGCGGGCACTACAGAACTAGTGAAGATTTTTCTTAAAACTTAAAATGCTTAGTTGACCTAACGTCGCCCTTTGCTCGTAGGATTAATTTCCAAAAATGAAGTCTCTGCAGGACTGATTGTGAAGAATTTTTCCAGTAAAATTAACCGAAATGAATGCATGTGCGAAATGTCTGATCGATTCGTCTCTTAACATTTTTGAAGTATGAAAAATATTTTCGACAGTAAATCTTCATAAGCCTCTTTAGTTTGATACCCGTATTGTAATATTTCATTTATTTCGTCAATATAATCAAATAAAATGTCTCAAACAGGTGGCGACCCTATAAAATATTTTCTGCGGTAAAATTTTCTGAACCTATTTAGTTTGATATCCATGTTGCAATATTTAATTTATCTTATCAATTAAATTAAATAAAAATTTGAAAACAGGTGGCAACCTTCCACAAAAATGTTTTTGGCTGTAAGCCTTCATAAACCTCTTACTTTTGGCAGACAAATTGCATTATTTACTTTATATTATCAATTTACTTAAACTGAAAGTTTAAAACAGGTAGCAACTCTCTACTTTTTTCTATATTTTAAGTAAGGCCTCTTGCAATACATCACTAAAAACTGTTGCGCGTACAAACATACAGACAAAAAAATTCTAAAAATTATTGATTTGGCTGCTCTTGCTCTAATAAAGACTCCACATAAATATTAATTTTTCTTTCATATCTATAATGTACAAACATCGGCCTGTTATTATATGTATAGATTAAAAAAATTATTTTTTTTTAGTGTTTTATTTTGTCTGGTAAAGTTAAACATTTTCATTTTGGTCATAAATGTTACAACCCAACGATTCCACTTCAGTCGTAGCCAACGCCCAATTCGTTAGCCACATAGTTCCCAAAGCGCCAAATTGGATAATTAGTTGGCTATTTGTGCATTCTCCTTCAATGCTATATATATGTTAGTACATATGTATGTATGTATATCGTTAAAGGGTTCGAGTTTGACTCATTGGCTATTCGCCCTCAATTTGAACGGTAAGAGAGTGGCAAAAGCATTTTGGGCGTAGGCCAACAATGTAACACTTCATTTGTTGGGAACTATTGATTGGCCAAAAGAATAACAGTCATACATATGTACATATATGCATACACGTATGTAGTATACATATGTATGAAATAGTTTTTCGCACAAACAAATATACTTACAGACATGCCTACACATGTACATTAGGGGTATTCACGATCCGGTGGATGGCGCATAGATAGCATAAATAGCATGATTGGCTAATTTTATATTTGTTTGAACACAAGAAACAGCAACAATCGTGCCATCTATGCACCATGCTAGACAGTATGCACCGGGCCGTGAATACCCCTATTCTAAAACTATGCATTGCCAAAAATGTCAGCTAATAAAATTATCTAGAACAGCAAACCACGAGTTCTACTGCAAAATCTATGTATGCACACCAACGGACAGTAGCCACAAAGCGGACAGTGCGGGCAACGCTTAAACGCACTAACTATTTTAACATTAATTATTGTTAATTATTTTTGGGGAAATGTATTAAATTCTTGTTAGAGAATGAATGCACTTTTAATGGTCATGGTGTTTGTTGAGGTCATCGCTATGCATGTGGCATGCCACATACATACATAACACATACATACACTTGTTATTCATGAAAATTTTCGGGATTGATGAGTTGTGTTTTTGTTGCCAATTTCCGCTTGTTTCGGCTTTAGCTTGCCTTTATTGCTGTTCACATCGGTATTTTCATATTTCATTTTTGCAAGGGTATTTGCTATTTTATTTTCAACACTGTAATGCACAATTGAAATTTGTGTGTAAATTAAAAGGAAAACAAATAAACTTGTCTCATTAGCTTTATTGTGATTTATGGACTAGCAATTGTGGGCAGAAAATTAGGGTGATTTTTTTTTTAATATAGTACATATGTATACGTATATATGTACGTATGTTTGAATACACTTATGTGTATTTATATATATTTTTTTTAGTGGATCTTAAGATATATCTTAATATATAGATTGCATGAAGTTGCGCTTTAATATAAGTGAGGCACAGAAATTACATACAAATTTTTATGGATTTAAAATAAATAAACATAATTTTAAAACGGCGCGCATAAGTTCTAATCGGATTTATTAAACTCGCGACTTCAACCAAATAAAAAATAAAATAAATAAAATAAAAAAATTAAATACTGAAAAGTCGTAAACAAAAAAAAAAACATTTTGTTCAGAACATAACCGAAAAAATAACCATTAAATACCACGACTTTATTTAAAAATTTTGAATGTTTTTTTTCCGTCAAATTTGATCGCGGCTTTATTGTTTTAATTTTGTGTGATAAAAAATAATCGTTTTTTTTTGGATTTTTTTTCGCTCAATTTTAACCGTTATAAATGGACCTACACTTTTATGAGCGTTTTAAAAATTCTATGATTTAAAAAAGTTAAATCTTAATAGAACGGTCATGACAAAACATAAAATAATGGGTTTTGAACGAGAAAAGTTATTTTAAATGCTTTCATTATGATTTTTATTGACTGTAAAGATCATAACCGTTGCGGTTCGCGGTTTCGAATGTAGTAAAATTCACTTATTTTCTAAATTTTTTAATTTAATATTATAGCTTTTAGACCACTACCAGGCAAAATACACAAGAATGCTTAGCACACACAGCCTCGCGATTCTACTGGATGCCTGGCGCTGTTTAAGACCTAATTTTAAAAAAGTAAGCGAATATCTTTGAATTAACTTTATAATAGGTTAGCTTTTTTACGCATTTAAAATGCCATTATCTATGATTAGTTTATGTTTTTTCTCATCTGAAAGCACTCTGAATGCTCATTTTAATAAATATTTTTTTCTAATTTTTTTCTATTTAAATTTTCACAATTTTATTGCGTCCTTCATATTTATGCGCAATTAAAATTAATGTATGCAAATGTGGTCAAACTAATAGGAGCAAACACAAAATCATTATACAAAAAAGGAGGAAAAAAAAAACACAAATACATGTGTACACTAATTTATATTATAGCGAACTAATAAAACAAAACTAAAAACCATTTACATACATGCGATCAAAATTGATGAGCAACAGCTGCTCTATGCATGCGCGTACGTCAAATGTTATTGAGCTCGCTGATTGAACCATTTAATTAGTTTTCATGTTACATTTCAATTGATTCGTGTACTTATAACATGTAATTTTTTGCATTTTTTTCGCTATCTAATGATTTTATTATTTTTTTTTTTAAATTTAAATTCATGATTATCGGCATGCATATCAATGGTATTACATGTAAAAACCATATAATGCGCATGTAATGGAAAATTTTTGAAATAAGCAATTTTTAATAGGCTGTTCTTGCTTTCTTTACTTAGTTTATTGCTATGCGCAAACATTGTGCAAAATATTAATCACATCCTTTATGTGCCATAAAACAAAAAGAGCTAGTCAATAATGCGGTTTATTTTCTACATTTGCTGTAGG
This sequence comes from Rhagoletis zephyria, assembly GCF_001687245.7. NCBI lineage: Eukaryota > Metazoa > Arthropoda > Insecta > Diptera > Tephritidae > Rhagoletis > Rhagoletis zephyria. Next base: position 93,099 of record NW_016157459.1, read on the forward strand.
CTATTGACGCGCCCAAAAATCAATAAGCACGCTCAGTCTAAAAGATCCCTGTGGGAAATGCAAACTTGAATGAGCCCGTGAAGTTTATTTTAGACTTAATTTCCACGCTGAGCAGAAACAAATTCCATGGAGCTTAATTCCTACATAATATCCAGGAATATTCATGGAATCTAGGACGTGAACTTTCAATCTTTTTTCTCAGTTTATTTTTTTCAAATTTGATTTCAGAAAATTCTGATAATGACTTTGTTCCTGAAGATCTTTTGTCAAATTTAGATAATTCCATTAACTTCGGGGGAAATTAAGTTTGACAGACGAGGATGTAGCTAATGGCTTTAATCAGCTTAAACTATCAACCAACACTGGTAGATCACCATAATTAAAAATAATTATATTTTAATAATAACTACAATTACATAAAATTTCACTAGGGCTAAAAACAAGTCAAAATATTAACAGAACCAAATCGCTGAGCGAACTTCGTCGGAAAAATTTCGCAATCAAGCGTACCTTCTTTAAGTTAAATTTGCTATACTAACGACCAGTTATTTTTTTTTTATTGTTATAACACTGAGTAGTTTTTGTTATTACTACTTAAGGAAATAAAAGTGATCTATATAGATCTGCATATTGTCGTGCTCCAGATTCCGGCCAGAGACGATAACCGTTGCTGGAAATGTACGAGCCTTTGATCTGTACCTCAAGTCCTGTCAAGTATTCTGTGAAGATCCGCAGACCCTTTATATGGATATTATAGCTTTCTTAGATTGCCTTTTTGAATTAGCAACACTTCTGTGTATGCTTTTGACGGACCACAAAAAGGCTGCGGGCCATATAGGCTCCGTTGAGGACCAGGTTTGCGAGAGCATCACCTCTTTCGTAGCCTTGAATGGCTTCATATCCCCGTACATATCAAAAAGGATCCCATCTTATGTATGCTTAATTGGTTTAATAGGGCTATAAAAGACTTTAGGGCTATTGATGCTGTCTGACACCGGGAGCAGCATTGCCATCTCCGAGAATGCATCCATCAGTATACCAGACTTGGAGTGCCCTTACCTATAGTTGTGACTATTTTGTGCAAGTGTCCCTTTCAGGAATTATTACCTTGTCTGGCTTACTTGAAGCTCTCCACTCCTGCTGAGTCCCAAAGCTAAAGGTCGTCTACCTGTCATGATTCCAGTGCTGTAGTTAGGCAAATGTGCATAGCTTCTGCAATGGCTACACAGAGCCTTCCATGCTTGGCTTTGGCTTCCAAGGCGAAACGTAATAAATATTCGGTGTAATTACTGTATGGAATGGCCAAAACGTCAGTTTGGGGATATCCCCCAAGTTTTATCATAAAGTCTCTGACAGTCTTGTTGGTTGAGCCTTTTGTTCAGGGCTCATTTTGAAGGCTGCCTGAAACCCACAGGTAATATTCTCATAATTTCAACCCATCACTTAGATGAGTAGCTTATCTGCACAGCGTTAAATCCACTGCCAGATATGCCATCCGGGGGATAATGCCTACTGGATTCAACATGCTTATGATAATAATAATAATAGATTGGCGCTTACACATGTTAGTGTTTGGCCGAGCTTCTCCTCCGACTAGTGGCGTGCGCCTTGATATTGTCACACAAAGCGGAGGGACCTACAGTTTTACGCCGACTCCGAACGGCGATTGTATTTTTATGAGAAGCTGTTTTTCATGGCAGAAATACAATCGGAGGTTTGCCATTGCCTGCCGACGGACGACCGCTGTTAAGAAAAAACCTTTTTTCTATATTTTTTGCGATGTTGCTTTGACCAGGGTTTGAACCCGGGTCCTGCGGAGTGGAAGCGCGCACTGCTTACCACTACACCACAGCGGCCGACAACATGCTTATGATACCGACAGTTATTACATTACTATTACAGTGTTAGCAGATTTCCCTATAATCATGCTTGTTGGACTTAACACAAACGCTTGATTTTTAAATAGGTAATAATTACCTAATCTTACTAGATTTCAGTAATGCACCAAATCTGAAAGTTGTGTACCGAACTTGAAAAAATGTACCAAAATGGTACATTTTGGCCAAAAAGGCAACCGTGGCCAAAGGATCAGCAGAGATTGAAACGAAATAAAAATTGGTCATTTCAAATTAGAGATCTAATTAAAATTGAGAATGGCTCAATTCGGGGATAGTGAAACCGTAATGTTTTTAGCATTGCTGCTAGCTCTGAGAAGCTTTGGTAAAAGAGAACCGCACGAAATATACAACCAGGGCCGCCAAGAGAAAATTCGGGCCCGGTACTGAACGTTTGATATGGCGCAGCGCTATCCCCACAAATCTTTCTTTAAATACAATTTTGTGATCATGTTTATCAAATTAGCAAAATATTTTTATCTTTCAACTTAATTTTCGGAAAATACCCAAGCCCGCGAAAATTCCAGGCCTGGGGGGAAACACCATATACCCCACCACCCCTCCCTACCCTTTACAAGGCCTCTGTTCAACTCTAGTATTTATTTGTTTATACAAGTTACCTTGGCAATAAATATAATTCTCTATTTATAGTCTCCACCCATGGCGCCATGGTCTCCACCGGCATTCCTTGGGTTGCCATAAGTAACTTTCACCAGTAGACCCTCAACAAACAAACAACAGTGGCGAAGATTTGCGTATTGCGCACTCGAACATATCAGTTACCACACAAAAGACTGATAAAAGGCAAATAACAAAGTCTAAACAATTCCTTAAAAATTGTCAGTATAGACATTAAAATTTATTTATTTTTTCAACCCTTCAAAAATGTCAAGAGAAGATGATATACGCAATGCCACAGCGCGACGCCGAAACCTATTATTTCTCACTCAACGTTTTCTCGCTGACCACGGCTTCTACCAGTCCGCTGAGGCTCTGAAGAATGAAGCGCGGCTGCCGGCAGATGAATATGAACTTTGCGACAACATCGACTTGGACGCCATTTATTTGGAATACGCTAGTTATTATCACTTAAAATTTGGCAAGTATCCGAAGATAGTGCGAAAGCTAAAACCCAGTGTGAAGCTGGAACTGGATGCTAAGCGTAAATCTAAAACGAAAAGTTCTCCAACGGCCACGACAAATGCAGCACACGGCGAAGTGCCACCAAGTGAACCGCTGCCAGCTCCAGCTCTAGCGCCAGGTGATTTAGAATTGACCATAAAGAGAGTGGAGATATTAAAAGCGACGGCCAATTGTGCAGAAGGTGGTGGCACTACGAATCACGCTGCAGTCCTTAGTGGTGTAGTCGCTGAGGAGAATCGAAATGAAGCGCTTACACGCCTGCAGCAAATTGAACACTCCGCTAGCGCTGATGGATTGCTCAGCCAACAGGATTGGCATAATTTGGCCGATCTCGTGAAGACGGCAATAATGCGCGACGATTTGAAACTTAGCTGGGCGGATATGTGCGGCAATGCGAGTGCGGTGGAGATTATCAAGGAGGCGGTGGTTACGCCACTAAAGTATCCACAACTATTTGTGAACGGCTTACGTCCGTGGAAATCTGTGCTGCTGCATGGACCGCCCGGCAGTGGCAAAACGCTGCTGGCCAAAATACTCTATGCCGAAACGCGCCAACAGGTGACTTTCTTCAATGTGACCAGCAGCGTGGTGGTCTCGAAATGGCGCGGTGAATCGGAGAAAATAATGCGCATACTCTTCCACATGGCACACAAACATGCGCCTTCCATCATTTTCTTCGATGAAATTGAAGGTTTGACTTCATGCCGCGATCGACCCAGCGATCACGAGTCCTCGAAGCGTTTCAAGAACGAGCTGTTACAGCTGCTGGATGGCATGGAACAGCAAATGGGTGGCGTTTTTGTGTTGGCCAGCAGCAATTTGCCTTGGGAAATCGATGATGCTTTCCTCAGGCGATTCGAAAAGAAACTTTTGGTGCAGCTGCCCAACCCAGTGGAACGCGCAATACTCATCGGTAAACAGCTGCCGATTATGTTGGCGGTATCAAAGGAGGAGATGGAGTTATTAGTGCGTATTTCGGAGCATTTTACGGGCGATGAAATACGCTTGGCATGTAAGGAGATCGCAATGCAAATGGTTAGACGTGTGACGCATGCGAGCAAGCGTGATGCAAAGGCAGAGCCGGATGTGCCGTTGCAGCGCGCATTTGAGCAAATCAAACCATTGAGCGTGAAGCTGATGAAACGTCATCAGCTGTGGCAGCAAGAGCATGGCTCGTAGGTGGGTGGATTTTGTGGGTTTGAGAATTGGTTGCACAATTATTGTATTTTATGTAATTGTGGATTAATAAATGGTTTTTATGCTAAGAAAAGCGGCGCGGTGAGAATTTTAATAATTTTACTGTAAGTAACTTTTTGAAGTTTTACAGCATTTACATAACGGTTATATACAGAATATTACCAATTAAGCTCCAATCACTCCGATTAAACTATGTGTCAGTAAATTTTACACAAAAAAAAAATATACTTATGAAACTAAGAAAATTGCGTTTTTAGTATATCTCTTTGACTTCGAGTTTCACCAGCAATTTAAATGGAAAATGATTTTTTATTTTCTGTAAATTTTCATATAAAATTCAAAATATTAAAATCATTTTTCACTTAAACTGCTTGCGTGAAATTGGCATTTAGAAATTTCAGAGATATCATTTATTCAATAAATTATTAAAAAAAATTTTGTGCAATGTGGAATTCAAATATGGGTATCAAGTAAAAGAAAAAAATTCAATGGAATTGAAAAACATTATTTTTTTTTTGTTACAAGTATTGGAAATGTCCTTTTAAAATTTTATCCTCGAACATCCTTAAAAATTTGCAATATTTATTATTGAAAAAATTACATGTTAAATGTTCTTCTAACGACATTCGCTTAAAAATAAATATAAATAAAATACCATTTTCAATATCCATTCGTCCATGTGAACCAAAAAAAGAAATTAATTTTATTTTACAGAAATTTCTCATTCATTTAGTACACAAATTGTTGTTCTACATTGCACTGGAATTATTAAATATTTTTTTTTTTATAAAATAATATCTTTCCAATTTCAGTCTCCTTTAAAATATTTCTTACTTCAGACAGAAAAACTGAAAATGCTCCCAGTTTCGTGAACATATAAATTTTTTCGAGTGTTTTGAATTTTTGTCGTGCGGTGTTACAGTAGCCATTTCTAGAGGATACTTAATTATTACTCAATCATCTCCCGTTAAGCTGAAGTAAGATTGCGATAATATGTATTTTTCAAGTGAGGAAACGTTGTCACGACAAACAGCTACGTAAGCGTATTTCAGGCGGCAAGCGTTTGAAATTAAGGAGGCCGTAAGCTATATGGTACACAAAGCACCAGGACTCAGCTGGCCAGGCGGCAACTAAGCCCATGGTAGGTGTACGTTTGCAATAAGTTTTATAAATTTAATTCTTGAAAATTTTAATGAATGAGCAATCAGCATATCAAAAACTTAAAGTATACTCAAAAACATATTTCGATCATTTGGCGTTTGTTTTTCATTACACAACTTCGTAGAGAACTTATTTCATCTCGTTGAGGGCATTAAATAAAAAGCGCAGTCAAAGATTTTGCTTACTTACTTATTCTCGACGCAGAAGAGACAAAACTGCTACACCAGGAAGTTTATGAACTTCAGAATTCTGTGGTTGCGAATAAGGGGATCACACATACATACAAATATACATATGTATGTAGACTATTACCAAACATGCATGTATGCGTTTCCTTTGGTGGAGGTGTATGCTTACAAGGCTAAAGTCAATAAATGTTGGCAATTTAAACTTTCGCATGCCACACATACTCCGCTTTTCTGCCGCTGAGTAAAGTTGGTATGCCTGTGTTTCATAACTTTTATGCATAAATTCGCAGCATGTCCCGCATTTCCACACTCTCCCCATCCATATAGTTACACTTGCCCGTATTCACATTTGTTTAGGTACATAGTTTCTCANGTTTCATAACTTTTATGCATAAATTCGCAGCGTGTCCCGCATTTCCACACTCTCCCCATCCGTATAGTTACACTTGCCCGTATTCACATTTGTTTAGGTACATAGTTTCTCATATACATATTTATATACATATGTGAATATGTATATACATGTGTACATAGGTGTAACTAAACTTCACAAAATGTATGTAAATTACGAAAATTTTGCGCCGAAATTGTTTTCAATTCAATTCACATGAGCACATCAGTGCTGTGGTGAGTAACACTCACCCACTCACCCACTGACCCACTCATACTTATAAGCGAACATTTAGTTAGGTGGTGGGCAAAGTTTAGAATGTACATATGTACACAGCGAGTTGACGCGTATCATCAACGCGATAATAAAATGTGTTGCCAAAGAGCAATCAATGTGCCNATCAGTGCTGTGGTGAGTAACACTCACCCACTCACCCACTCACACTTATAAGCGAACATTTAGTTAGGTGGTGGGCAAAGTTTAGAGTGTACATATGTACACAGCGAGTTGACGCATATCATCAACGCGATAATAAAATGTGTTGCCAAAGAGCAATCAATGTGCCGCAAACATCGTTAGGTACCCATTTGAGTCACACTTGAATGACTTTGTAAATGTTTCGGATACTTAAGGTAACGTCCTTTTGAAATTTTGAAACGCTATTTGCGAGCAATTCTATTTAGAACGCATACGAAAGGCTAACTGCATTGAGAATGCGTTTGAGTTGCTGTAGACATTCTAAGGGAAATTTATATTCATTATATGATTACATTTTCGTACGAAATAGTATTGCAAATGATGAAACAGCGATTGCAAGTTGGTTAGGGTATGTTTGTAGGTATGCGTTTGATGTGGCAAATCGTCGATTTTGGTAGAGTGAAAGCTCGAAAGTGTCAAAATTTGTATCACAAATTCATGGATAACGATATATGTGTATCGATAAACACATCTACTTTGAAAATATATCGATGACCGGATTGAGGAATAATCGATAAAACTACCGTTGTAAATTTTAATAAATGTATCGATAAAAATGTCGACAATGTAGATATTGGTATAACATATCTATCGATAACGATNGCGGATACTTAAGGTAACGTCCTTTTGAAATTTTGAAACGCTATATGCGCGCAATTCTATTTAAAACGCATTAGAAAGGTTAACTGCATTGAGAATGCGTTTGAGTTGCTGTAGACATTCTAAGGGAAATTTATATTCATTATTTGATTACATTTTCGTACAAAATAGTATTGCAAATGATGAAGCAGCGATTGCAAGTTGGTTTGGGTTTTTCTGTAAGTATGCGTTTGATGTGGTAAATCTTTGATATTGATAGATTGAAAGCTCGTCTTTGTAAAGCGCGAAAACTTATTAGTTTACAGGAAAAATCGCATCGATGACGAGGTTGAGAATCTGATCGATAAATTTATCGATATAAATGTAGATAACGATATCTAAGAAACTGTCGAAAGTTTCAATATTTGTATCACAAATACATGGGCAACGATATATGTATATCGATAAACACATCTACTTTGAAAATATATCGATGACAGGGTTGAGGAATAATCGATAAAACTACCGTTGTAAATTTTTATAAATACATCGACAAAAATGTCGACAATGTAGATATTGGTATAACATATCTATCGATAACGATGTATATCTACATATATCGATAAATACATCGACAATAATATTGACAGCTGCATGTAATATGTTAATATATTAATATTTAGAGATAATCGTCTACAATTTTATTGGTATTAATATCGATAATCTTATATGTATATCGATGACAGCAAGTCTACGTGAACAACCGCATGGATAATAAATGGAAAACTGCGTTGAGGGATAATCGATAAGTCCACGGATGTAAATTGGAATAAGAATATTGAAAAACGATGTTCGTGTACCAAATATATCGATAACGATATATAAAACGATATATACAACGCCAATAATATTGACATACACACATTATAGGTTAATTGCCAATTATTAAATAGGAATTATTGTATACAAGCTTATTGCTACAGATATCGATAGAGTTGTATATCGAAAAATGCACCAAAAACGACTGCAATGATGCATCAATAATGGGTGTGATATATAAATGCATATGTTGGTAAATATATTGATAATAATTAGATAATTTTCGATAATATTTATCGATAAATATATGATAAATGAATTAAGACTTAGTCTGACGTTATACTGATAATGAGATTGATATGTAAACAAATATTTCCACAGTAGTCGAAAATAATGAGTCTTTTGTCGAATATATCGATAAATATGTCGATAAAATAATTTTTGAGAATGGGATTGATTGATACACATGTCAACAATATTCGACAATAATGAACAATTTCGCGAATCGATAAATACGACGAGAAATGAATTATTGGCAATGCGTTGCTCAATAGCAAATAGCCAGTAATGCTATTAACGAGAATTAAATGGATAAACACATATACATATTAACATATCCAGCATAGGTAATTATGTGATTAAGGAAATTACTTATTACATAAATTTTTGAATGTATCGATTAGAAAACGATTTTGATTTTTTTTTAGTAATTTTTAAGGAAAAACGATAATTTTTAAGGAAAGTGATAATTTTTAAAACTCATTTACAAGGCCTTTATAAAAATCCGTAGCTGTTGACATAAAAATGTAAGAGGCGATTCAATTGTCCACACTCTTCAAATGAGCTAAACTGAAAATAATAATTACCAAATATATTTTTGCTTCAAATTTGTGTGAACTAAAAGTGTGAAGTGTGTGAACTAAAGGTGGGCGGGGTAGTGTATACATATGTACGTATGTACATTAGGGTGGTCCAATAATGCATGTGAAAAAGTAAAGTACCGAAAAAATATATCCCCGTTTTTTATTTTGAAATCAAAAAACCTTTAGAGGTACCTCAAAGCGCTCAAAGTTTTCCATGTATTTTATATGGGAAAAAACAACTTTTCGTAGAAATTGTATGGAATTCTTGAACATCAATATTTGTTGATCGGAAAACTCTGCTTCTCTTCAATAGATTCAATAATACCCAATTATTTATTTAACCATTCTTTCATAGTAACTATATTTTATAGGTTCGCCAAAATAGAAAATCTTTAGTATTAAGAAATGGTTAAATTAACAATTGGGTATTGTTATTGGAAGTCTCCTGAAGAGAGCCAGAGTTTTCCCATCAAAAAACATGGAAAATTTTGGGCGCTTTGAGCGACCGCTAAATATTTTCTGATTGCTAAATAAAAAAATTGGGGTATATTTTTTCCATATAGAACAATACTAGGGGGTGAGAGCATTAAGACTCCAANAACAATTGGGTATTGTTATTGGAAGTCTCCTGAAGAGAGCCAGAGTTTTCCCATAAAAAAACATGGAAAATTTTGGGCGCTTTGAGCGACCGCTAAATATTTTCTGATTGCTAAATAAAAAATTGGGGTACATTTTTTCCATATAGAACAATACTAGGGGGTGAGAGCATTAAGACTCCAACTTTACTTATTTTGGACCATCCTAATGCACATATATCTATGGGACATTCCAGCCAATTCGGACAGCATTGGGTTTTGAGCTTCCGATTTTTGCGTAATTTTTTATGTTATTGTACCAATTAGGAGAGGCCTCCCGAATTCTTTTGAATATTTTTTGTTTTCTAGATATCGATTTTTGAAAAAATAGCTCCCGNCGACAGCATTGGCTTTTGAGCCTCCGATTTTTGCGTAATTTTTTATGTTATTGTACCAATTAGGAGAGGCCTCCCGAATTCTATTGAATATTTTTTGTTTTCTAGATATCGATTTTTGAAAAAATAGCTCCCGTTTAAATGCCCATAGCTTTGCGAGAAAAGAGCCAAATGGAACTATTTTTCGTTTAGAACTTTGAGCTTTCGAAGCACTTTGTGATATAAAATCAAAAAAATCTTCAAAACCGTATTTCCATAAAATTTCGAATGAATTTCAAGGTGAAATCTCTCCATTGGTACATAGAAAATTATGAAAAAAGTCGGAGGTCAAAAAGCCAAATAGTCTCCGAATTGGGTTAGAATGCCCCCTAGTATATAAAAAATCATTAAACACATTAATAAATTAGTACTACCTGCCAGTTGTGCGTCGTCGCGCGCCCGCTATCGTCATGCGTGATATGTAACGGCGTATACGCCCACTCGAGCGCCGTTGACCCGACGCCGAGCGTACACTATACTCGGTGGCCGTTGAGCTGCGTCGATCGATTGGTATAACGTCGGAGCACATGGACGACGAAATAATCGATGCGGTCGAACGTCGCTTGCCGCCCATGAAAGTGCCACCGCCGCTCGATGAAGTCGTCGTAGCCGAAGAATCGGAGCGCGAGAAAAGTGATGAGCGCTTACTGCGCGTACCCGGCGGGCCCACAGCATCCTGTATATTACTATAGAACTCCTCTGTTTCACGATCATACGAATCCGGATCGCGATCGTCATCGGCCGCCTCTTCGGCGTCTTCATAGTGTGCATCAGTGCCGGTGCCTTCGTCGTCGGTGCCCAGCGTATCGGTGGCAACTGTAGCGGCGCGTCGCGGTGGAAAACGTCGTCCGCCAGCAATGCTGCGTGTGACGATGGCGGTGGAACTGTGCACTTGGCCATTCGTGCCACTAACACCACCGCCACCAATATCACCGTCATCCGCACCTTCCGCCGTTGCATCCACATGCGACTTGGCGCTATTGTACAACTCACTGCTGGCAGTTTCGTAATCGGTGAAGTTTCTCGTGCGCCCACTATGACCGCTGCTGAGCGAACGATAGTGTGACGCAGAGCTATGACTATCCGGTGAGGTGGGACGTGATGCGGCGCTTAGCGTTTGTTGATGTTGCAACAAATGTTGTTGGCGTTGTTGTTGCTGTTGTTGTTGTTGCTGCTGGTGATGATGGTGCTGCTGGTGTAGCTGATGATGCGGTTTGTGGTGCGACGAACTGCGTCGCGTAGTATGCGGTGTTTCATGTTCGTTATCATCGCTTTCGCCGCCACCGACACTACCACTAAACGTAACTTCGTGATATTTTATTGACTTGGAGGATTTGCGACGCGCCTGCTGAACGGAAGAGCGCCGCGGTGTCTCCTCCAAGTCATCAGCGACTGCTACCGTTTTTGCAGCATCGTAGGTTTGGTTGCTGATGATTGTGCTGTGTTCATGCTGTTCATTCGTCACTGCAGTACCGTTAGTGAGCGTTGTTAACGTCGATGATTTTGCACTGTATTCCTTTGGTGGAGGTGTTGTTGTTGGCACACTTGTTGTTGCTGCTGATGGGTGGGATTGTGTTGGGCCGATTGCCGTTGATTGCAAAGGGACTGGCGATTGCGGCGTAGCAGCTGGTGGGAGTATTATTGGACGTGGTCGGCGTCTCCGCCAGGGAAACGCACGTATAAATGCAAANCGGTGGAACTGTGCACTTGGCCATTCGTGCCACTAACACCACCGCCACCAATATCACCGTCATCCGCACCTTCCGCCGTTGCATCCACATGCGACTTGGCGCTATTGTACAACTCACTGCTGGCAGTTTCGTAATCGGTGGAGTTTCTCGTGCGCCCACTATGACCGCTGCTGAGCGAACGATAGTGTGACGCAGAGCTATGACTATCCGGTGAGGTGGGACGTGATGCGGCGCTTAGCGTTTGTTGATGTTGCAACAAATGTTGTTGGCGTTGTTGTTGCTGTTGTTGTTGTTGCTGCTGGTGATGATGGTGCTGCTGGTGTAGCTGATGATGCGGTTTGTGGTGCGACGAACTGCGTCGCGTAGTATGCGGTGTTTCATGTTCGTTATCATCGCTTTCGCCGCCACCGACACTACCACTAAACGTAACTTCGTGATATTTTATTGACTTGGAGGATTTGCGACGCGCCTGCTGAACGGAAGAGCGCCGCGGTGTCTCCTCCAAGTCATCAGCGACTGCTACCGTTTTTGCAGCATCGTAGGTTTGGTTGCTGATGATTGTGCTGTGTTCATGCTGTTCATTCGTCACTGCAGTACCGTTAGTGAGCGTTGTTAACGTCGATGATTTTGCACTGTATTCGTTTGGTGGAGGTGTTGTTGTTGGCACACTTGTTGTTGCTGCTGATGGGTGGGATTGTGTTGGGCCGATTGCCGTTGATTGCAAAGGGACTGGCGATTGCGGCGTAGCAGCTGGTGGGAGTATTATTGGACGTGGTCGGCGTCTCCGCCAGGGAAACGCACGTATAAATGCAAAGAAGATGAATAGTGTGGCAATCATAGCCGTTGGAGCATTTTTCGTTATCACTAGTCACTACTTGGAGAATATTATTTTTGGTTTTTTTCCTGTTGTTGTGTTTTCTTTATTGTTTAAGGGTATTGTTTAGGNTAAGATGAATAGTGTGGCAATCATAGCCGTTGGAGCATTTTTTGTTATCACTAGTCACTACTTGGAGAATATTATTTTTGGTTTTTTTTCCTGTTGTTGTGTTTTCTTTATTGTTTAAGGGTATTGTTTAGGGATATCGAAATTTTATTGCAATGTTCCTCACTTGCGTTGATTCACTTCAAACTGCTTAAAGGTAAAAAGGTTATATAAGGCCCTTACTCGCCGATTTATTGCTCGTTTGTAAAGTATATTATTATATGAATATATGTTGCACACAGTAGGGCAAGCCACGCGAATTTAACTCTACTGGAATTGCTTAAAATTGATCGAAGCATAAAAACCCAACGTTGTTGTTCTGACTTAGTTTGGTTTTTCTTGTTCCATAAGCCGGAAAAGAGTAATTCTAGGTTTTCGAACAAATTTCACAGATAACACTGGCAAAAAATTTTTACGGCAGAGCTTTTGAGAGCTGATTCGTAGAGGCAGTTTTTAGTAGATTAAAGAATCTGGCTTTTAAATTATTCAATTGGCTCTAGGTTTCGAGATATCTGGGATGAAAAGTGCCAAAAACCAGGGAAACCCCTTCGGCTTTTGCCTTGCATATTTTCAGGCCCATAGGCTATTCAGTTCTAGATATTTAGCGATAGATATTTAGTGAAGAAAGATTTTCAACTGGGATGAGTAAACGGCTGCTCTCACTGACTATAACAAAATTATTAGACGCTCAAAAAGTGATTCATCGAGGCAGCAAGGATAGTCAAAAGAGACGCTGCGTCTGTTTGCATGAAATTTTATGAAATGAGTCTAGCAAAGACGAAGTCTTCATGAATAGCGAGGCTCGGAATAACCTGCTTCATTTGCATCTAAAAGGTTCTTTGATGGAGCGTGATAAGATGAGTCCCGTCTCCTCGGAACAAAGGTTCCCTCGAGTGAAGTGTCATAGCAAATCTGGCTACATCCTTGACAAGGGCGAAGTAAGGTGGGCGCTATAGTCTTTCGGGCCCTTCAAAGCAGGAGGAGTAATTGGATTTTTCTTTAGCATCATTGATCCTCTGCTACGATTATTTAAAGATAGTTATTGCTGGGCATACATACATATCGTACGCTTAGAGGTATTTGTGTTATTTATTGATAATACGGGACATGGGTCACAAACTAAATCACAAAGACCTATTCGCCCAATTTTGTTCCTTCTCAAAAGACTAGAGAGACTGCTAGTCCTCAACATTAGAGGCAAACTGAGCGCGTACATGCGATGCAGTATCGGGTCGTCGAGCCTAGCGCCAAAATATATACGCTTGCTACCACCGAGTAACCCAATAAATGTCTGAAGACGGGGGAGGAATAGATAATTTATTGTATGGTGGGAGAGGGCATAATGGGTCAATCCAGGTCAAATCGGACAATGCAGTGCAGTGGTTGGAATCGACCATATTTCATTTGGATGAATTTTGGCCAGAACTTTTCTTTTATCATAAAACGAAGTTCCGCTAAAGGAAGAAAATTAATTTTTTTTGAAGGATATGCAAAATTCTAAATTTCATAATATCCGGTATTTTAAAAGTTTTTTTTTTTTAATATCTCAAAAATAACTATAGTTACAAAAAATGACTCTGATCTCGTTTTAAAGGTGATACTTGAGGTTATAGAGAAAAGGTATACAAATGAATTTTAAAATAATTTTTGCACTTTGAAATAAAAAAATTGTTTGCAAAATCTTAATAAAGTTATGATAGAAAATTTTTATTTCATTTAAATTTTAATTGAAATTCTGATTTTGGAAGGAATTTTTTTTTTTCATAATTCAAAAATTCATGTCTTCAAAACACGCCTTCCTAAAAATTTCAGGATCTTTGGTTTGCTAAAAAAATGAGCCTTTTGCTTTTACGATTTTTTAAATTTCAAAAAGCTGTATTTTGTTATTTTTCAAATTTTTAACATACTAGTGTTTGCGATGTTCAAAAAATAAGTTTGCAAAATCCACGACATTGTAAAATTTTGAACTTTCGGAAACACTTTTTTTTATTTTTTTTCCTTTTGCAAATCATTGTTATATGTATGATAAAAGAAAAGTTCTGACTAAAATTTATCGAAATCAAAAATTGTCTATTCTAACTATTGGTCGATTTGACATGGATTGACCCTTATATTTAAGGAAAGTGATTATTGCTAAGCAGGTTTCAGAGGCAAAAAAAAAAAAAATCCTTTCATTTTTTAATTGAAGAAAGAACCTCTAAACTGTGGTATGTCTATATTCGCTTCAGAAATCGTTAAAACTTTAAGACCTTCTGCAAATATATTCGTTCTACAGAAGTCCTTAAATCGTTTTTAAAAACTTGCTAAATAAAACGTCATATAGCGAAAAACCGTGTGAAGGCTGCGTAAGCTGTAAAATGCAAAAAAAGCAACATTTTATAAATTTGTATGCATCTGTATACGTGTATACAAATGTAGCTAACATATAAAACAGTTTGCATGTTGCGAAATAGTAAATATTTATAAACATACGTACTCCAATACGCACCACATAATATTCATTTTTGTTTTTTTTTTGTTTCTTCTTGCCATTAAAAATAAATTTTCACCAGCCACCTCCCACATTGCATTAATCCATCGTCACTTGCCGTACTCTCGCCTGTCGGCGCGCATAATTTTCATTTCGCTGCATTCGTACGAGTATTACTTGTGAAGGCTATTTTCAGAATAAATGCGCTCGACTAGTTTATTTGCTAATTAAAATACCAACTAATTCAACAGCGAGAAAAAAGTAAACAAAAAAACTGGGCGAAAATTAGGCGAGCACAACAAAATGCGAAGCATTTTTAGAAAAAAAAGAGGAGACAAAAAGTGTATGCGCAGAAATGTTTATGGGTGGAAGAAGTAAATAAAAAACAAATCACAAAAAAAAATAAAAACATAAAAAAATTAACTAAAGTTGATTTTTGTTTATGGCGCTAAACAAATTAAAAGTAATCACAAGTAATTATGGGAGTTAGTGAGTAGTGGGTACTGTCATTGGGAAGGAATCATGTATGTTTGCGTATACATTTGCATGCTACATTACACACATACGGTACTTTTTCATTATTCGTCAGCCACTTCGTTCTCCTTTGCTAAGTTTGCTAATTCAAGCTTAATTAAATCTTCCTAGTAAAACAAAAGCTAATACTTTTACAACACTGTTGCCACATTTAGCGCATAGATCAGTACTATATTCCACTCGAACGACATTATTTAATTTATCACTTTTTCTCCTTCAATTTTCCCTCGCTATTTGCAAGCTCATTGGTCGAGATTTCATTTAATTAAATTACAGCGAAATTGAAAATTTACGAACTTTTGTACATACGTACATACATATTATGTAGATAAAAAATCAAAGCCGATTGATGCTTTGAAAAGCAGTAAAATTCACAATAGACTAAACCCTATCGTGTGAAATCAAAATTAAAAATTTCCGATGTACGCAGCACTATAGTTCATAGATTTTGAACTGATTGAGTTCAATTCCGAGGATATACGTATTTGTATTGGTGCCAAATGTGCATAAGGCCAAAAATAAAATTTCCGGTAGATGGCGCTGTCTCTAAAAACCATATTTATCTTCCGATCTCATTCAAATTCAGAAACATAGAAACACATTCAGCGTCGAAAATATGCATACGCTAAAGTTTTGACGATTTTATTTATTTATATTTCTACACAATTTTTTTTTTTATTTTTTATAAAAAATAAGTTCATTCAACACTAAAAATTATGAGAATATTTTTTTTTTAATTTCAAACAGAACTCGGGAATATGCAAGAAATGTTAAGAAATTTTCATCGAAATTTGAAAATTTTTCAATTCGATTTTTTAGTATTCAAAACTTAAGAGGAAAAAATATTCAAAATTACATACTCGCACATGGCGTATGAGTAACATTATTTCCTGCACATATTTGATTAAAAAAAAATGTACTTAGTTTCATTAGACCATCCACACGTTTTTTTAATTATCCCTCGATTTTTTCCTTAGTTACTAGATTTTTTTGTAAAAG
Organism: Rhagoletis zephyria; assembly: GCF_001687245.7. NCBI lineage: Eukaryota > Metazoa > Arthropoda > Insecta > Diptera > Tephritidae > Rhagoletis > Rhagoletis zephyria. The sequence continues at coordinate 109,497 of NW_016157459.1, forward strand.
AGCAAATAATAAAAAAAATTAAAAAATCTATATTTTTTAATTTCATCCCTGCTGTTTGATTTTTTTTTGTATAAAAATGTAAGCATTTTGAAAAAATTACCTGCTAGTAAATGGGCAAAAAAATTACCTAAAAAGAGCTAAATCTCAATTTGAGTTATGGCTAAAAAAAATTAAATAAACAAATTGTTGATTTTTAGGATGAAATTATACATTTTTATTTTGCACGTATGTAAGTAAATATTTTTTGTAGAGATTACATCTCATTGGTTTGTAAAAAGCTGCGACAGTGACGATTCGGTATGATATTTATTTCTTTATTTTTCATTCCATAGCTAACACTAAAAATAACACTAAATTTTTTAAAACTATTTACTTTTGAGATTGAGAAAAAATTAAAAGCTTAAAAAGCCAAATTGCGAAAATGGATTTCTTAGCATTTTGCTGTAGTGTCGTAAAGAAGTGTTTAAATTTTGTATAAAAAAATTCTATAAAGTTTGTTTTTGATATGATGAATTCATTTCTGCACTTATCTTTTTCTTAAAACTTCCACGAGAGGGCGCAGCAGCGAAAATTTTCACATTTTCTTGGAAACCAATTTTCGAAATTTGGTAAATTTACTTAGAATTACGCGTAAAATTCTCCTATGCTATACGCGCATAGTCAAAAAAAGTTGACCCGCCCTAATGTACATCTTGAAACTTTTACTTGCATTTAACAATTGTCAGACATAAGAATAAAATAAATGCAGCATTAACTGCAACAGTAACAAGCAACAATGTGGAGTGGATCAAGAGATAAATGTACATACATACATATGCACATAAGGATATGTACATATGTTTATAAAAGAAAACAGAATATAAAACGTAATAGAATATAAATCACATTAATGTCTCTATATTCGACGTGCAATTGGCATGACAGCGAAACCTAACCGATACGATGCGAAATTACAAAATTATACAGATATACAAAACCGTTACGTACATACAAATACACATAAGTACATATGTATGTATAAATGCATGTCCATAAACAAAATTGGAAATAGAAGCACGAATGAAAATAGTAATGATAAAGCGACAAGACAGCAATTGATGATTGCCAGCTGCTACTTGCAGACAAAGTAGCTTTTACAATTGTGGGCAGGGTTGCCATTTTGCCAAATTATTACCAAATTTAGTAAAAAAAATTTGGGTTAGAAAAAAGTTAATTTTTTGTTCATTTTGGTAGATTTTTGTTAAAGTATTTTGTTTGAAAACAAATTAAACTTTTCGTTCCCGCTTTATTTTTCGAAGTTATCATTATTTTATAAATTTATTTCCAAAATTCTCATTTTACTGGTATCCTAAGGAGTTTCTGAAGGCCTAAATATTTTAAACCAATCTTTAGATAAAAAGAAAAAATGGGAAGGTATGTAATTACAGACTATGATTTTTAGCAAAAAAAAAAAAACAATTAAAAAATCAACACCAATAAAAACTAGAAAAGACCGGCGGCTAAAAAAAAAAACTTAAAAAAAAAAAATCAACGGGACTTTGTTGGTTATACTAAAATTCCATGGGCTATAAAATTGCATACCCAAAACTGTTCTAAAAACTCAGAGTATAATACTCGAAATTTCGGTGGAAAAATTTTGGAATTTTTCTAAATGTTGTCGCTTGAATCCTTAATTTGTATGGGTTTAGTTAAATCGCAAACAATAATCTTATACAAATAAAAAGAGCAAAAAAATGTTTACTTGATAAACATTTTGAATATTAAAAAAAAATACCAAAGGGTTTTTGGGTCACTGTATACGTATATAGGATTGGAAATACCATATCATTAGATAATTAAAAATTCTCTTCATAAAAAATTTTCATTCTTATTGAAATAGAACAAAACTATAGTCTGTATTAAAATAACTAAAAATAGTTAATGGTAAATTTTTTTCTAGTGGATGGTAAGTATTTTTTTTCGTCAGTGCGCAATCCTGATTGTGGGTGTGCGTATATGTCTATGCATGCTTCGGTGTAGACCCAGCGGAATTCTGCTTGACACAGAAATGGCGCTAAAAAGAACCATGTAAATAGTATGGAAACCACTGATCGAGGAACTAAAAATTCCAAAGGAAACAGCCCTCGTTGCGAAAGTATAGAAAAAGCCATTGCACGAGAAGCGAATATTTCCTTACATTACTCGAAACATGGCTCTAGACGATCAATCATTTGCATAAAAATTGGATTGAAGTATCATTTACCGTGTAAGAGGCCTATGAATGCTTTAGCCAAGCGTTGGTAGTCACTGAATGGAAGTTTGCATGACCAATTTGATCAAAATTTTATCAGTCCTCACTGGCAATTATGGCGCTCTCTCAAAACGGGAAACTGACTACTTGACAGACCTTCCGCGCCTAAAACTTAAGTGGGAATGAGTTATGATCAAAATATTGATGTGTTGATGGAAGTGAGGGTTACCGATTGACTCAAAAGTTTGATAAGCAGCTTGACCGTCTAAGTTCGGCTTAAGTACTTCTCTTTTGTGCAACAAATTTTTACCAAGGTGCTGCAGACCTTAGCTCAAATACTACTGGGGAGCTTAGATGTGAGTTCGTAAATTGCTGAGATGCTACGTCGAATCTTCATATTTTTTTTATTGCTTTCATGAGTAGGTGTCTGCTATTTTCTATTCTTGTTCTGCCACTATCGTTGCAACTGCATCACTGGATTTGATAAAATGCAAACTTGTGGTTGCGTTTGCAATTTCGCCAAGCAATAGCAAAGAGAAAAACTACGAAAAGTTCAAAAAAAAAAGTGTACAAAATCTTTACCGTGAAGCACACATCCCAGCAAACAAAAGTGTAGACTATACACACAAAACGATAAATTTACAATTTTGTTGCGGCAATTTTTTGTGGGTTGTCTTTCATTGCTTTCTCAAGTACTGAACTGATAGTTGCAAGCTCGCGGGCGTACAGTTCTTTGTATGCATGCATCTTTCTCATATAGAGAAATAAATATATTTCGGCTAGTACTTGGCCTTAGCAGCAGGCTATGTATGTATGTATGTACCGCTTAGAGTGCAGGTAGCAATTTGGTGTATAAAAAGTTTTTGCAACTTTTTGCGTGCAATACAAAGTAGAAGTAAACCGATTGCTCCGCTTAGCAATAACTTATCCGAAAAATGCCAAATATAGTATGCAAGGAGCTGAAGAATAGCGCGAACCTGGTGCACTCAATGCACATAAATAAGAAAGCAAGCAAGAGTGTACACTACGTAAATAAGATGCTGAAAGTTTTGCAAAGCAGCTGTTGCTTCCCTAAGGCACTGCCTTCAGCAGTTGTTGCTTACTTTGCGTGTTGTGGCTGATGGCAGAAAGAAAGAAGAGGAGGCAAAAAAAAAAACGAAATAAATTAAAAATAAAAAAGTTACTAAAAAAAGAAGAAAAACAAAACACAACCACCAAACAATTGTGTGCGCTAAAGCTCCCATATGCACGCTATGCTTTCTGAAAATAACTTGCCAGCCGTCGCCTCTTTTCATCGTGGCAAAATAACTATGTAGAATGCACATTTGGTGCGAGTAATAGTTCGTCGCTTCACTTAATACTACTTTTGCTACTAACTATTGCACAGCTATTCTTCATAGAAAAACTACTGCTTCCTTGTATCTACTGGCTGTAACAACGAACGAAACTTTTTCAATGCCAGCGCAACTGTACACAAGCGTGCATGTGTGTGCATCTTGCTAGTGTCCGTAGCTTATTTATTGCAACAGCATTTCTTTCTTCATTGCTTATAGTTTAGCTTTTTTGTTGTTGTTAGTGTTTGTATGTATGTATGTAGGTATTTTTTGTCTGTTGTAACCATTTTATTGCAACAACTTTGTTGTAGATTGTTGTTAACATTGACTGTCGTAAAGTAAAGGTAAGCAATTTGTTGGAAAGTGAATGCAATATTGCTTCGTGTATAGTGACCGGTCACTCAAGTAGGCAGCAAGGATCTAAAGGTTATATATATGTAACTGTGTTGTGGGTGCCGTAGTAGTCGAAGTTTTGTGCCAATTTAATCTAATCTCTAAATACTACAGCCTCTCTTCTCATACGAAGTAATATCATCACTAGTGCTTGATTGCATTGAGAAACTTAACTCCTTTGGTAGGAAAAACAAAATCCAGTTAGCATGGGTGCCCGGCGACAGGGGAATATAGGCTAATAAGAAGCCGCGGTGAACTGTAAAAGAGAGGCAGCAATTCCTGGGAGTAGATCTTAATACCTTTCAGAAAGAGCTCTTGAAGACGAAGAATGCACTAAGGGATCTAAATTGGAGTGGCTCAATAGAAGTGTACCACGCAAAAAGCCTACTAGGAGAGTACAACGATAAGAGGTTCCAAAACTTAATTATCTTCCCAAAGCAGAAACTTAAATGTGGTCAAATGATCTATGATGGTTGTGCGACTGGACCCATAATACATCGCTACATATTCTTATCGAGTCTGCAGAAATACGTGAGAGAAATCTAGGCTTGATGTGGCCAAAGCTTGAGCACATTCACTCCCTACGCTCGAAGGCGACGCTACTATTTTTGAGGGATTAACACTTAGAGGGAGAGTATTCGCGAAGAGGTGGGGCAATGCGGCACATAGACTTAGCTAGTGCATACCAAATCTTAATATCTATCTATCAATAATGGTACGCGATGCTACTGGAAATCCTAAAGCTAGTACCCCGGAAGAACTGCAGCGCAATATAGAGTGTCACCGAGCAGTAACAACCCAGCCAATAGCGCCTCCTAGTGCTGCTGCGGCTGTACACTGGACCAGCTTGCTGACCAGCGGTGGCGCCATAGACTTCGCCAGCGCGCACTCTAAAGCCACACACCAACAAATGTGACATACCGATCGTCATCTGAACACCTAACCAATGTTGGGTGTTAAACCTCATACTCAGAAATCGAATAGACTCGAAATTGCTGACTGGGGCGGCCATTCGTTCGACCAACACTATAAAGTTTTTCTTTCCTTTTGTCTTTTTTTATACAAAGTCTAAGAAAAAATACGCCTGAAAAAGACTTCGGAAAGTTTATGCTTCTTTATATGTACTATGTGTTTGAAAAGACGTATGTAACCATAGTTAATGCGCACATACAAGTTTCTCCGAAAGCAATAAAATATTCGAACTCACAGCTTCTAAGCCATTAACTGACGTGCTAAAGTAATTACATATTTCCTTTATATGGATATGTAATGCCACGGAAGGTAAATGAATAGTTTTTATGCAGTGCTTAAACCCTCAAAAGTGACAAGTCCTTGCTATGCTCGCACCATATACGTTAGGGTGGTCCAAAAATATATATGAAAAAGTAAAGCCGGAATTTTTATGCTCTCACCCCCTAGGAGTGTTCTATACCGAAAAATTATATCCAAATTTTTTATTTGGAAATCAAGAGGTCGCCCAAAGTTTTCCATATATTTTATATGGGAAAAAAATTTTTCGTAGAAGTGGTATAAAATTCTTGAAAATCAATATTTTTCGATCGGAAAAATTTGTTTCTCTTCGGGAGATTCCCAGTAAAAATACCCAGTTATTTATTTAACAATTTTTTGTAGTAACTATATTTCATACGTCCGCCAAAACCCCCAGAAAATGCAATGGAGGGGGGGGAATATATAAAAATCTTTAGTATTAAAAAGTGTTTAAATAAACCAATGGGTATTGTTATTGGAAGTCTCATGAAGAGAACCAGGGTTTCCGATCGAAAAATTTTTGATTTTCAAGAATTCTAAACAATTTCTGCGAAAAAATTTTGAGCTTTTTGAGTGACCTCTAAATATTTTTTTGGTTCCAAAATAAAAAATAGGGATATATTTTTTCGATATAGAACAATCCTGGGAGGTGAGAGCGTTAAAATTCCGAATCCACTTTTTTCGGACCACCCTAATAGATATACATATGCATGTATCAACTAATGTTACTTAACGCCGCAATAAACTACCAAGGCAGTAATAATACACATTGTTTATTTTCTTTTTACATGACACATTGAACGCATCTTTAAGCTTTTACATCCACCCATATCAACGCCACACACACGCCCACAAATTAAAAACGTCTCTACCAAATATAAAAGCATATGTACATACATAAATAAGTGCATACATGTATGTATTCATACGCAGTTTCAAAGTGTATTTTTATGCCCTCCGGGTGAATTGAAGTAGTTCGAAATCACTTTATTGTTAAACTACGCTCCAGTTAAGATCTGCTCTACGTGTTCACATAAATATACATCCCAGCAAACATTTGGAGTCATAAATGAGTCTTTAAGGAGTCCTATTTCGGAGCTATTACGCTCATAATGAGCTCATTTAAGAGTCCGATATGAGTGTGTTTCCCTTCCTACGAAGGTCGACTTATATGAGCTTAAATTCATACATCAAATGAGCCTCAATATGAGTCATATTGGACTCTTATTGGCCTAATATACGGCTCATTTTGGACTCTTTTAAAACAATTATTGGCCTCATATATGAATCATTTCAGACTCTTTTCGAGCCTCTAATCAGACTCATAAATTACTAAATTCGGACTCTTATTTTAGGTTGTTCTTTGAGTCTTGTTGAACGCACTATATTTGCAAAAGCATTAAGCAAAAATTCTTTTCAAATAACATGCATACACACTTACGTGCATATACACATTCCAGAATGCATGCAATAGAAGCAGCTGCAGCTACATTTTGTTTATTTATTGTTTTCTAATTATTTTCAATTTCTGTATAAACAAGTTTGGATATAAATTTCAAATCTTTATTGTTTTTATATTGGCACAAGGTGCTGGCTCATAACTTGGATCATATATGAATCCAAAAAGATTCATATAAGAGTAAAAAATTTTTTGTTTTTGAAACTTATATTTCTTACCTACCTAGGACACCTTTCGGACTCATGTATTCTGAACGCTTAGAATATGTTTGCGGGGATATACCTACCTTTTCATACACGTACATGTATGAATATATTTAAGTATGCTAACATTTTTATATACCCAGCTGATAAAATTTGAAATAAAATCCTTAACAAAACCCTGGACTTATTTTATTTGATTTATTTTAGAGCGCATAAAAATAGTTAATAAAAAAATGGTTAAGTAAGCAATTGGGTATTATTACTGGAAGTCGTGTGAAGCGAAACAAAACCTTCTGGTCGCAAAATTCTACAAAAAATGGTTTATTCCCATATAAAATAAATGAAAAAATTGTAAGGCTCTGAGCGGCCTCTAAATATCTTTTGATTTCAAAATGAAAAAATAGGGGTATATTTGTGTTCTATACATACAGTATTGGCCAATACAATAGCACCCCCATTTCAAAGTGATATTGTTTGCCACTCATGTTTATTTATTTATTTTAAAGAATTTTCAATTAAAATACAGTTCATTCTCTCACAAAACTCACATAAACTCAAGCTTAAAACTTTTTAAAAGACCGCAAAAAAGTGCAACAAATTTTCACCCAAATTTCAAACTTTTTTCTCAGAAGCGGTAGAATTTTTTTGAATACACAGTTTTATAGCCCATTCAATTTTAGTCTAATAATGTGCAAGTTTCAAGTGGCTAAAAATTACCGTTGATTATTTAGAATTTTTTTCGCCGAGGATGTTGCGGGTTTCTCCCATATAAAAATAAATTGTGTTTAGTCCATATATGAAAGCAAATGAGACAAAAAAAAATTCTAAAAAATCAACGGTAATCTTTAGCGACTTGAAACTTTTACATTATTGGACAAAATTGAATGCGCTATAAAAATGTGTACTCAAAAAAATTCTAGAGCTTCTGAGAAAAAAGTTTGAAATTTAAGGGAAAGTTTGTTGCACTTTTTTGCGGTCTTTTAAAAAGTTTAAAACATTGGTTTATACGGGTTTTGTTGGAGAATGAACTGTATTTTAATTTAAAATTCTTAAAAACAAATAATTAAACATAAGTGGCGAACAATATCGCTTTGAAAGGGGGGTGCTATAGATATGTCCAATACTGTATATGTAGAACAATTCCGACTGTACTTTTTTGCACCACCCTAATGCACATACAAGTGAAGTTATACAAAACTTTTAAAAAGATACTTTCTCGAAGCCCTTATTCTGAACTTTTCGTTTCTGGTTTTCGGACAGAGTTTCAAGTTTCACTCACAAATGAAAAATTTTCTTTTATTTGATATTAGTCGCCTTGAAAACATATGTACCTTGTCATCTGCCTCAGAATGGTAGCACTATTAGAAGATCTTCTTTAAAGACAAGGTGTTCCAGAAAGCGTTCATTTGGAAGTGCTTTTTTTTCGACTGGGCTCATTCATAGCAGGTAAATTACTTTTACTACTTAGTTATCTACTACTTTGTAACAATGAGTGGCTGACCAACAGAAACCTCATGAGCATGAGCACAACAACAACAAAGCTATTGCAGCATCAGACTGACCCCGTATCTAATAAACGACCTAGCTGATATACGAGACGAACGCAAAAAATTATGTACTACGTGCAAGTGCGGGTGTAATCAAAAGCTTTGCAAGGAAGTAATGAACAAATGGACAGTGTTCATACTTATGTATGTTCATACATATGTATATGTGTGCATGTACGTACATAGGTACATATAAGTATGTACTGCATATGAAAAAATAAAAAAAAAGCTTTAACAAAAAATACAGAAAAATCAATGTGCTAGCACATATTACATCGTGCGACAGTAAATTTTACACAAAAAAGTGAATATATATTTGCGAAACTATGGGTAAATTATAGTAAAACTGTGTACTTAGTTTTTCTCTCTGACATCTCTGATTATTTCAAAAAAATTATTAAAAAAAAATCGGTGCAATTTAGTATGACAATAAAAAATTCTGTAGAATGTAGAAAATGCCCTTTACAAAGTTTGTGCTTAGATATCCTTGAAAATTTGCAATGTTTTTTTTGTTTTTAATTATTGTTTGAGCACAAATATACGCACGTCCTCATCATCGAATTTCGTCCTGCAAACTTTATTAACCTAAAAAGATTAAATTTATTAGAAGCGCATTTTTAATATCTATTCGTCCTTGTAAACCAAAAAACTATATTGTTTATAAATTCCACAGAATTTTCTCTCTCATTTGGTACCCATATTGCAATTCTACATTGCACGATTTAAATAAATAATTTTTTGAATTTATCATATCTTTAAAATTTCAAAGTCCTTTGAAAAAAAAAATCCTGACGTCAGAGTGAAAAATTAAAAATGCAGTTTTATTATATTTGATCCATAGTCTCGTGAGTATATCGATTCTTTCTCGAGTGTTTTGAAATTTTTTTGTTTTCTACGCACGGTGTTACCTGTGTAGTAAGCACTTGTATAGTATTTAGGTGAGTCTGTACGTATGTATAAATACATGCATACATATACAAATTTGCACCAGGCTCTTTTCCTTGTAATTAAATAACTGATTCCTTTAGTGAGAAAAGGCTGAGCTTAAAAATAGCCTAACCAACACGCGCCAAGTCTACGTTTCTACGTATTAATATTTGTATATATACAGAAGCCTATTACTGCAGCAAATCAAACTGGTTCCGAATTCGCGCTGAGCTAACTTGAAAATCGACGTTACTAGTTCTCTTCTATTACAAATCATTGATCTCGACTCTCTGTCTTAACATGGCGATACAGAGCTTTCAAGCTCATTGTAAACTGGTTCCAGCTTGAACAGATTTAGGACAATAAGGGCAAGTTTTTTAGCGTACCGTTAAATCTGACTGTGATTTAAACTTACTTTAAACGCTCGAGCTAGCTGGTGTAAATTGAGATTAGCCAATCAAATATCAGCCAGCTGCTAAACTGAACGCAGTTTAGGTGATTTAAGTTTGAAATGGCACTGAAAAACTTGCCCTAAGTCTTTTGTGTTGATAGCGCAACCAGCAAAACGCGATTTTCAGCTGTTCCGCTTTGAGTTCGTTTTGTAGTAGTTCTGTGACAGTTTTAAAATTTGTATGACGGAATTAACGCCGCGCTAGACTGTGATGCTGTAGGGCTACACACCGTACACTCTTACGCACATATTTATTATTTTGAGCGTCCAAATGCCTATTCATTTAAAATTTTCGTTTCATCGATTTAAACTGAAATTTGTGATAATGGAAAATATTAAATTATAATGCTCTTTCATTGGTAACGCACATGCCACAAATAATTTTATGGAAATGCGTTCATTTTAAAAATAGAAGCTATAAGTTTTAATTTACAAATTATGTGCTTTTAAATAGGTTTATTTTGCTGAAATAGTTTTTGTCTATTACCGTTAATTTTTGAAAATTAGATGTGTAACAAAATGGTATGCCCGAAAATTTCCTAAAAAACTGTAGTTAAAAAGTGCGAAAAGTTTTTCAAAGTTTGAAATTTGGATTTAAATGCAGTTTGTTCACACCAACAATATTTTTATCATATTTGAATTTCCAGACGGCTATTATTCTTATTCAATCAAAAAGTATTTGTATTTAACGATCTTATATCTTAGGAAACTTCAAAACTCTCCTGGCACGCCGAGCCTCGTTATCTTCGATATTTTTCGTTTCTAGGGGGTGGCTGAGAAGATGTATTTTTCATCATCCTGATGTACAGTTTTGTGGGCCTAATATAGTAAAACTGAGTTTTTGTTTTTCTCTCTGACATCAGGATTTTTTAAAAGGACTTTATAATTTCACAATACATGCAACAATTTTCATTCTAATATTTTCCGCCAATTTCATTCTACAACAAAAAACATAAAAATATAATTCCTAAACTTTGTGCAAAACTCGCGAAAAATCAACAAAATTTCATGAAAATTTTCAACTTTTTAATCAGATTTTTTTTGAATTTTTTTGAGTATGCAGATTTGTAGCCCAGTCAATTTTATTAGNTAATATTTTCCGCCAATTTCATTCTACAACAAAAAACATAAAAATATAATTCCTAAACTTTGTGCAAAACTCGCGAAAAATCAACAAAATTTCATGAAAATTTTCAACTTTTTAATCAGATTTTTTTTGAATTTTTTTGAGTATGCAGATTTGTAGCCCAGTCAATTTTATTAGTATAAAGTGCAAGTTTTAAGTAGCTAGGAATTAACGTTGATTTTTGGCAATTTTTTTTTTTCACGCAGTATCTTCCATACAAACATTTTTTTTCGAAAATACTTTATATGGAAAAAATGAAAAACACCTTCAGCAAAAAAAATTCTCAAAAATCAACGCGATTTTTGATTAATTCTGAACTTGCATTTTTTTTTACCAGAATTGAACTAAAGCAAATTTTTCACCAGCAAACCACCAGTAGGGGGCTCCCAACCAAAAGCAGTGGTTTTCCCTGCGAGCATATTTGACCTATTGCTATTTAGAGTCGCCATAAAATACACTCTTCGTATGCATAACATATGCGCCAAACTTCCGGTTGTCAAGCTTAGTACATGCGAATGGAGGACACATATACATACATACAATAGAAAATATGCATGCATATTAGTGAAAAGTGGCAAACAGCTGGCCATGAAGGCGAACAAAACGAAGAGTTAACAACGAAAACGATGACGACAGAACAAGCGACAGCGCCAACAACAACATCAAAGGCAACGCTTACACCACAAAAACAACAACACCATCTGCAGCAAAGACAAATGATAAATGCCAAATGACGTTTCGCTGACATTTGCGATTGTTCCGCCCGTGTTGTTGTTGTTTAAGTGGGCGAGGGGCGAATGAGATGGGTCGTTGCTAAGCGGAAACGAGCGGATATGTTTATGAACATACATACATACATAAATAAGTATGCATGTTCTGTTGAAAGAAATCTTGTACTGACGTCAAAGCGAGTAAAAAAAAAAAAAAACCAAGAACAACAACAATACGTGCATGATGTGAAGAGAAAGCATGAAAGTGGAGCTGAGTGGCAGATATTTGATTTCCGGTTTATGACTATGCCAATTACATACATATGGGATATAAGCGTGCGTGTGTGAATTTGCTGTGAGAGAAAAGTTGCTATGAAGAACTGGTATGTATGTATGTATTAATTGGCGTATATGTTCGTGTGGACTTACACATTTGCGTCAACAAAGTAAACTTAAATTCGCTTGGTTGAGCCTGATTTTAGTATAAATTTGAATTATTTTCTGTTCACAACAGATAATTTTGGTTTATCTATGTATTTGTGTTTGCTTTCGAGCCCAAATCACTGTGTAAAGGAAGCGGATATGTAAGTCGGGGGGAAATACATAAAAAAGCAAAGCCGGAAATAAATTTGTGTTAACGATTTTGACAGCTGCTTACACATTTGGTGCTCGCACCACAACAAATGCTGTACGTACATACATATATGGGTGAGCCAAAATGGCGTAGTGCAGGCCGTAACTTGCCCAAGAGACAGGCTTTTTGACCGCCCATCTTTACATCTATGTAAATATGTTTGTGCGTACTTTTGTTGGCATACATACATGTTTACATGAATGCTTTTTGGCATAATATTTGCATATTTTAAGGCGCCTATGGGTGTACTTTTTGGCACCAACAGCAGAGACGTATACTAAATAAATTGAAGCAAGGCCTTTGGCACACACTTACCACACATCAGGCATTTATTTGTCAAATGTACAACCACACAGCCATAAGGAAATACACCCACTTCTACGAACTTTTATATGTGCATTAATTTCACTAAATGTAATGCATAATTTTAGGCGCTTAAGCGTTGACTGTCACTGCTTGTGGCCTACTTTGAGCTATTGCTTTTAGTTTGACCTAACATATGCAGGTTATAAAGTAAATTTGCTGTCTGCTACACAGTTTACAATCGTGCTATTTGTAGCGCCTATGTATTACTATTACCCTTCCAAGCTTCGTATATATGTAAGTATGTAGGCGTTATGTGGTAGTGTATACTCGCCCTAAAATCTACATTCATTTTGAAAGTCATATTCATCGTTTGTTTATTTATTTGCCTTTGATTTTAGTTATATTTAGTTAAGATCTGAATAAATTCATTTTTATTTATTTACTTAGGCTTTGCTGTGCTTCTACGCACAGCAGCCAACGCGATGTCATGACGGCAACAGAACTGTACAAAGGCTTTGCCCGTTCGTGTTTTGAACTTTTGTTAAGAATAGAGGAAAATGAATTTTCTTTTGACAGTACTACATAGTTCGAATTTGAGTTAAGTGAAGTCAACAGCTTTCTAGTGCTTAATTGCAACTTAAGAAACTGGAAAAAAAGATTGGGTACATTAGGGTAGATTTTCTTCCATATAAAATTAGATATTGCTCACGCGTTATACGGAAGGAACTGTGCAACACCCTCTACAAAAAAAAATTCTAAAAAATCAACGGTAACCTTTAGTGACTTGAAACCTGCACTTTGTACTAAAATTGAACGGGCTACAAAACTACATACTCGAAAATTTTCTAGAAATTTTGAATAAAAAATTTTGATGAACATTTTTTGAATTTTTGACTTATATGATTTGTGTTAGAAAATGAACTATATTTTCAGAAATAATAAATAAAGAAAATTTTTTCATGAAAATAATTGTGAATATTACTTTAGAACAAGGTGTACACTTATATTTGACACTGACTGTACATAAACCCACACAAAAATGAAGGTAACTAAGCGCGGTTCGTATATTTTTTTCCTTTTCTTTTTAAATATTTGGAGTACAAATTTGGAACGTATTCGGTATATATTAAAATGACGCGAAAATGAATAGAAAATAAAAAGAATAGTTTTCGGAAAGTTTGTTATGCCAAAGGCGTCAAAAATTCTAGTTTTGTAAAAATCGAAATCTTATTGCGGATTCCAGTAAAATATCCATCCAGTAAAAAACGATTCTTGGAGCAGAAATGGGAGTAGTAGTTTCAGGACTAAAGTTAACAAAACGCACATATCCCTTCGCTGGGCAACATTTGTTCCGCAACTTTTCTTTAAATCGAGCAATCTTTTAGGCGCATATCAGGGTAGGATTCATAAGTGTACCAAACTTGACAGCCCTTGCCAATTGTTGTGATGATCTCTCTGCATGTGTGATTTTCTGGAATTATTACCTTGTGAGGTTCATTAATTTATTAATGTCTGTGAATTTGATATCAGAATCGGGGAGAGAGTGGTAAGAAGAGCGTACTACCACTCCGCAGGACCTAGGTTCGTTCCAGCGCTTCTGTTGAACAGATCCAGCTTTCTTGACTTTTGTTTGTTTGCGTTTGTGATAATCGGTTCTCTCACCATAATGACCAAAACTTCTGCCGCGAATATTTTTGCAAGTAAACAGTGCTTTCGTGCCTTTATTGGCAATCACCACGAGATGAGAGTTCCAGTCGAGAGTGAAAATTTCGACCTAAATTCAGACTGTCAAAACTGTTGTTGTTTGAGCAGTTTTGCAATATTCAAAGTTTTAGAAGAGTTATTGTTATTAACATTTTTTACATGAAATCAGTAATTGTTTATTTTCTACTGCTTCGAAGCGTGTATCTTGCTGATTCTTTTTCATGTTAATTGTTAACTAGACATCCTTTAGTGCTTTGTGCGAAAAAATTTTTACAGTCCGAATTTAGGACTGAGTCTGGCTTTAAATCGACTCCCGCCAATCTCAATGCGAGTTCAGTCAATGTTTTTATTTGTAAATCCTTATCAGAGCACAATTTATCAGTTAGATTTAAGGTTGTCTGCAATCTAGACAAAAATGGTATCTTTGTTAGCCACTTGAGTAGAAATTTTCAAAGTTAAATTTTCAGATGAGGTGGAAAACTATAACGACTCTTTGCGCAAAAGTTAATTGTTAAACATTTTCCATTATAAGGATTGACCTAATGCACGTACATATATGTACATGTATACATAGAAAATAAAGCAACTCCCACGAATTTTGAAATGCTCGTAAAGGAGCTTACTACATACCCTTCAATACTTATTAATGCCTGGCAATGAAGCAAAAAGATTCGGTGGAAGTCTCCGCCTACTTTTCATTCTATTCTTAAATATTTAGCTAACTCAATTTCTTGTTGATTTTGACTTTGAAGTGCTTTTAGCAGTAAAATGAAAATAAATACAAAGTACGTAAGTGCGTACATACATTAGTAGGTATGTATATATGTATGAAAAACTCCGAAGGAAGCTTGTCAGTTGAGTTTATAGAGAGTAAATCTATGTGTTTATTAAAATGTATTTACATTAATATTTATACCTAATTTTATTTATACGCCTTAAAGTTATTTGGTTTACCCAGGAAATGAGTCTCTTGCATCTTTAATGTGCCACTTCGCTCGCAGGCGTTTAAGAAAAATAAATTTTAATTTGATGCCAAAAAAGTTTCTCTAGTAAAATCAGTATACTTATTTAATAATAAATTTGATAACTTTTTAGTTTTATTAAAAAAGGTTTTTGGCTACTTGGTTTTAGATCAACTTAAATGGGTAGTTAGGTTAGCAATAACGAAGGAACTCAATCGTTGTGTTGCATAGAAAATAGTTTTGCAAACCTTTTACCGATTTTTAGGTAAATCCTATTAGACCGTCTATTTGAGTTTTTTCTAAGCTTGTCTAAGTTCTCGAAGAAGTGGCTCCCTAAAAATTCGAGATCATTTTCCGGAGTGCGGAACACTCGTAGAAAAAGTGGTAGATGGAATCTATATCTTCCTTATCTCTACAGCTTCTATCTAATTACATTAAACGAGCAATTCTTGTATATATATATCCATAGGGTTCTCGGGAACGGTTCTAACGATTTTGATGAATATTTGTACACGGATAATGTTTTAGATTTTAATATTATATGAATAGGCACTATCTCCGAGAAGACTCGTATAAGGTTACCACCTATTCGAAAATAGTTACAAATTAATTAAAACACCATAATATGGGTATCAAATGGAAGGTAGTTTAAAGATGCCTAATTCAAAAGTATTTTTGATAGGGTTGCCACCTATTTTGATTTGCATATTTTTTAAATTATTTTTGTTTAGAAAAATGGTAAAATATTACTATTTATGGTTACCAAGAGAAGGTTCTTAAACAATGCTTTCCCTATACGCAAAATGTTATCACTTAGGGTATAATGTAAGGTTGCCACTTATCTTCGATTCTACGCAATTTAACTAAAACATTGCAATATGGGTATCAAAGGAAATGTATTGTTGAGAACTGTTGACATAAAAAATTTTCCATTAGGGTTGCCACGCTTACTACATATTTTTTATTATTTTTACAAATTTTTATTTTGTTAATTTCAAACAGCATTTTTTTATGTTTACACAGTACATAAAGGGTTGCCACCTAAATTTTGCAGTAAGAAATTTACTTAATAGATATCGAAATCCAGTATTTTTTATTTTTTTTTCCAAAATATTTTTTTAAAGCTATCAAAATCGTGAAAACTGTAAAAAGTATATGCACTCCGGGCAAAGCTCGGTCAACCTGGTACTAGAAATTATTAAGCGAAAATGGTGGACTACTTGCTTTGCTGCCTAGGTTTGTTAAACAAAGACTCAATAAGCAAAACTTACGCCATACCACGTCCATTCATTTAGATTACCAACAAAATCCGCTACAAATACTTTCTCTTCTTATTCTGCTTGATTGACGCTGTAACCGCCTAAGTGATGCTGCTCGATTACAAAAAGGCACGCCAGTCGTTTCTCCATGCTTTCTCAAGCTACTTAAATCCACCTTGCATTTGGAACGGCAACCAAAATATCGCCTAAATTTTTAAGTATGTCGAATTTTTATAGATACCCTATGACAGTCAAATACAAGTACTGCGAGAGCAAATTACAACAATTATTCGTCTTTGTTGTCGAACGAAAGTCACTGACCCACTTATCAACCAATCTACAATACACAATTGCAAAAATACAAAGAGCTTTTACATAGTCCTTCCATCTAAAGTAGTTAAATACTATTTGGCGCATCAGCAAAAATTTTTCCGCCACCGCCAATCATCAATAGTAAAACACGAGTTTAAGTTAGTGTACATAGTATACATCAGACATCTGCAGCGGGTGCATGATTTTCGTGTATACTCGATCATCTAACAAAACCCGTTTTGCATCGTTCTCTGTATACGAGCAGAAGTATTGTTCGTTATCGACTGAGCTCAAGACGAACATGTTGGCCACAACACCCGATTGCTTTTCATACATACTTGATTGGGTTCGGGTGCTTTGCAGCTCAATATACCCGGGTGTTCGAGTTTCAACCCGAGTGTGCACAAAATTTTCTTGATTGGCTTATGACGTTTTTGTTTCTACAAAAAATGTTGCCTTCTCATCGCGGTGTTCTTAGTTTTTGTGCGTAGAGAGTAAAGAGAAGGTTGAATTTTTCGGTAGTTTGTTTAAGTGTACATTTAACCATTTCTTATATTTTTGCTCATACAAAATGCGGCATCACGACGCCTACATTCATTTAGGTATAAATGTGTGTAGATCGGCAATGCCCAAGCCCTATACACTCGGTGCACATTTATTTTTTGTAAAAGTACTTATGTACCTACATAGTTTTAGGCTGTGTTCTAATATATACACACACAGCTTTCCACGCGAAACTATACGAAATAGATGCAAAAACATTTTTGTCTACTTCGCTTCTAATTTTTTCATTGCGTATGCACAAGCACAAAGCAACAACATTTTCGTATGCTTTGTGGGAACATATTGGCGCCAGTTACCTTCAGCGTAAATTTCTTTGTTGTCCTGCATTTTATCGCAATGTTCGGGTGTCCGTTTCATTGTTACACAAATTTTCGGGTTAGCTGCGGGTGTCCGAGTGTGGTGTTCGCTTGTGCTCAATTTATAGCGAGGGTGATCGAACAGACTCGTTCGTAACCAAAGCAGCTGTCGGGTATGCATCTCGATCGAACACATAGTAGCCGAGTGTGGCGTTCGCTTGTGCTTGATTTTTAGTGAGTGTGATCAAAAAGGCTCGATCATACTCAAAGCTGTTCTCTGGTATACATACATATTTGCCAAGTAGAATGTACAAGCTCATTAGTGTTCTTGCAGACGTCAATCAATTTTACTAACTGCTGTAATTCACTATTTTCGCCGAGTAAAGTGCTTAGCCCACTTTTTTTTTTTGGTATAAACATGTACAGATACATACATACACACATACATATGTGTGTGTTTTGCGATTTTGTCTTTTGCTGGCACTTATGCTTTCAAAACTGCCTTGTCAACTGACACATCAATACAACAAAGTATCATCAGCAGTTAGAAAAGCAGCAGCAGCCGCAGTAAAAGTGGAAGCAGTGAAAGAGAAGTAGACATTGGCAGATTGGGGTAGTAGTGGCATCTTACCAGCATTGAGCATATTTGTATGCCAGTGATGGGGCTGTAGTCATTATTGTTGTTGTTCGATGTCATTGCACATCCTTTTTAGTCGACATGTGCTTTGTCATCATCATCATATAATCATCGTTGTCACTTGTGCTTGTCAATATTGTTGACACTAATTTAAACTTATTAAGTAGTGGAATGTGAGTAGGACAAATACAACTATATATGTTTATAGTATATATGTACATTAGACTGTTCCATGAATACACTAGTGGTCAGCTGATTAAGTCAAGTGACATTTTGACTAGTTTTGGCTATTTTTGCTTACGTTTATTTAATGTTTATATTTTTTTATAAAAGTTAACTTTACTAAACAGCACCACACAAATTCACATTTCAAACTTCATACAAAAATTATGAAAATTCAACAAACTTTAACATTTGCAACCAAAAACTTTAAGCTCTTTATTTAGAATTTTTAGAAAAATTTTGGGTATGCAGTTTTGTAGGCCATTCGATTTGTGTAGGTTAAAGTGCAAATTTCAAGTCGCTAGAAAATTGCGTTGATTTTTGATAAGATAAGAAAATATCCTTTGCAATTTTTTTTCTTCAATTCCTTTTATATAGTTAAAGGATTTAAATTAAACCAAGATTCTTCAAAATGCCTTCAAAATTAAAAATCTTGCAGGATAATATTTTTAAAGGACATTTTTGACATGTTTCGAAAGGATAATTGAAAAAAGTTATAATTAATCTAGTTTTGAATTTTTCTTTTAATTGATACCCATATATCCATACTTTGTGTAAACTTTTAGAAATATATTATAATTTATAGTCCTTTGGAAAAAGTCCTGACTACATGGTAAAAAACTAAAAACCCGCTAATACTGTAGGGAGTATAGTAATACCGCGTTATATAGAGGTAAAATGAAAAAGTTTACGAACGATGCTTTCTGTAGTTTTGGTTTCCAAATCCCTCTTTTTGGAATAAAATCTAGAATTTTTGTTTTCAAAACATGTTTTTCCAAATAAAATTTATTGAACTAAAATTTATTACGAGTATTAAAAAAAGCAAATTCATGCTGTTACGAGTATGTAATTTCTCTAACCAGCAAAAAACGTTTCCTCTAAGATTTTCTTTTTTTTCAGGCGCTTGTAACGGCACTTTAAGTGCAACATTTCCTTTGATTCTAAAAAAGCAATTTTAACTTTGCCAAGGGAAAATGTATTTACACACATACATTTGCAATCACTTTCGCTTTCTTTGATTTGTTTCTTTGTCTCCCGCACACCTTCGCTAGTCTCATTCTCCAGGTTTTGATTGCTTTTCATGCACTTTTGCTGCAGCAACTGTTTGTGATTGCTTCTCTTCTTTAGAGTATTTTCATACATACATACGTATGTTGTTGTTTTGTTTATTGTTATTTTTGTGCCATTACACTTAACCTATAACAGCAATCTCGATTTCCGTACACGTACGCTCCAAAATCGCACACACTTTCATACAGTAATAGTCAAACGCCTGTCAACACACATTCGTACATACGTATGTACATATCTGTGGACATTAGAAAAAACAACTTAAGTGTATATTACATGGACAAACAAAAGAGCATATGTTGGCAAAACTCTTTTTACCGTCAGAGCAATAAATTTTACTTAAATAAAAACATTCAGTTGTTGAAAACAAAAATATTTTGAAGAGTTGTGAATAATTAAATAATTATTTCTTTCGAATTGCGATTTTTTTTCGACGGTAAATTATGTGAGAGACAGACTTAAGTTGTTCTTTCAAATGCCCACCGAAATGTATGTATGTTTAAGAAATAAAATCAGAAGCGTGGTGTGCGTTATATGTACATACTTATATACATAAGTGAATACATACATACATGAGTACAGTTACATATACATACATATACAAACATACATACACATGTCTCTTTGTTCGATCCAGCAATCGTTTCTCCACTTCGAGAAAATCACACATCTTTTTTTTTTGCTAACACACACACACATATTCTCCAATCAAATACAATTTTTCATTTGTTTGCTTTTCATTATTTTCAATTGCATATTTTTTGTGCTCAAAGTTCAAAGTGAAAATTGCACAATGTTGCAACGCATTGACATGAATTCGTTTTTAAGTATATGGAACGGTTGCACTTTGCTGACAAAAAAAGTCATTTAAGAGGGCGTTTTTGCGATTTTTAGTTTAATTTTCCTAAATTTAAAACTTTTTGTTTAATTAGAAAAACATACTTTTTAATTGAATTTAATTATTGAAAACTTATTTTGTTTTTTGTTCTTTTTTTAACTAATTTTTTATTATTTTTTAATTAATTTTTTTACCTATTAGTTTTTATTGTGCTAGAAAGAAAACTGTTTTATTTTTTTTTATTTCAGTTAAATTTCTTTTAATTTTTACTTTTTAAGGTTTAAAAAGAAAAATATTTAATTTTTTTTAATTTCATTTAGTTTTTAGGAACTTTGTTTTTAATTTAGTTTCATGCAATTTTTTAGAGTTCATTGTTTTAAAACGAAAAAAAATTTTTATTTCATTTTTATTTATTTATTGTTTTTCTTTCTTAATTTAATTTTCTTTTAATTATTACACTTTATTATTTTAAAAAAGAAAAATATTTTAATTTTAATTTGGTTTAATTTTTAGGAACTTATTTAATTTTTCCTTTTTTTTTTAAATTATTTGCATTTTAGTTAATTTTCTTGAATTTTTTAGAATTTACTGATTTAGAAAAAAAAAAAAAAATTCTTATATCAATGGGCGCATTCTGGCATCCCTTACGTTACGTGCGTTTCGTCAGTTAGACACATTGACCGAACGAACGGAGAAGTACCCATTCTGGCCAGCCCATTGGCTCGAACTACTTATGAACATATTTTTGCCAAGTTTTGGTGTCTGATATCTGCAAAATTGCCCAAGCCAAAGAGATTGTCATTGCAATTTTCGTGACTTTTGATAAATATTCAAAATTAAAAATTTATTTCAGAATTTTTGTCAAATAACATCATAAAAACCCATTTTACATTTTCGGAGGAGGGGTAAAACTGCAGGTTCCTCCATTTGTGTAACAAAGTCGAGACGCACAACACAAGTTGGTTTATTCTTTTGATTTTTTCAAAATATGTAGAATGAAAGAAACTTTATGCCAAATCAACCATACAGGAACTGGTGAAAACGAGTTCGCTCAAGTAGAATTAAATTTCGTTTGTTGAAATCTGTGAGATAATTGAAAAATTCAAAAAATTGCGAATCTTTTCATCACTCCTATTTTATAGCAATACAATTTCTTTTAGCGTAGGCATTTTCACCAGATGAATTTAAACAAAGCAATTTTGCTTCTGCAAGCAGTCATGCAATTAAATTATATTTGTCTGAATAAATTCGTTATCGATACCTCTTACGGGCGGCATTCGTAACATTCAGAAATTTTGCAACACAAAGAAATATCATACTATGACATTTCTGCGAAATCATAAAAGTGGAAAAATATTCCAACTGATTTGTGTGGAATTTTCATAATTATTTACACACATAATAAGTATGTGCAAGGATGATCCTTAAAAGTTTAACATCTAAGGTTTTTTATGAGACATCCCATTTTTGTGCTACGAGTACCTATATACTATAGTAAATAAAGGCATCCACGAAAAGCTCAAAATATTAAATACATTTTTAGGAGAGCTACCAGGGTTTGAAAAAATTTAAATTTTTTAAATTCGAAAAAATTCTAAAAAATTTTTACTTTGATGATCGAGAGAGATCAGCGAGTTTATAAAATTAAAAATTTTTCAACCCCTAAAAATTTTTAAAAAATTTTGAAATTTTCGTGACTGTATTTATTTTATACGTAGAACTTTTATACAAGTACCATCCTAGTATATACATTCTGAAATTTGTATATATACAGAACACAAAACGAAGTAAGAAGTCTTTTGTCAAACAGAGATGCTTTGCATTTTTCTCCAACCATTGCGTTGACATGAAATTCGATAAGAAAATAAATTTGTCTGTTATTTCGCAGACGAACATAAAATATCAATTTTACCCACTTGAAATTTATTTTATGCTGACTTTCAATTGCATACTTACATACATATGTAAAACCTCTTGAAGGCGGCGTAGTGGTGAACGCAAAGATGGAGAATATGGAAAATGAAATCAAATTATTGTAAGAATTTTTCATTCTTCATCTTTTCACAGACATTGCCTAGCCTCACTATACAATTCGCACATTTCGCTTTCTCCTCTACTATTTCCCTTTTTTAGCAGAATTCATTAAATTTAACTTTGTAAGCTGTGTTGGTGGACCGTTTGTGGGTAGCGGCAATGAATTCAGCATGAAAATGACAGGCGTGGCACAAGCAAAAATTTTTCGCAAAAATACCAGACTACGCCACTTTTTCTTGTTGCTTTCATTTGTGCCTCGCAATTACCGCACGAATGCTTTCGCGATTCGCTTTCACTTTGCCTCCACTTACAATACGTCGCTCTTCATATTCTGTGCTATACTATCTCGCTTCAAGAAGAGTTCGGCCGTGTGTGTGTGGCATATTGAATTAGTTAACTTAAAAGTACGCTGGAAAATTCAGAAATTAAAATTTTGTTGGGCTTCGCAGACTCAATGCGACTTTTAGTGGAAATTATGCTGCCATTTGCTTTTGTACGAAAAACTATTTGCGAAATGCATAGTTGACTGAATAATAATTTAGTTGCACAGCGATAGAAATGCGATGCTAGAGCATAGTTTTAAGCGCAGATTAATATGTCACAAAGCGGAGAATTCGTGACGAAGTTGGAAAAAAGTTTTCCACTGAATATTCAGCGATGAAAACTTTTGGTATTTTTGATTGTTAAAGAATTTTTGGGTGAAGTTTACGCAAATTCACTCGCCATCTACATGGAAAATATTTGTGTTAACGTATTTGGTAAAAGGTTTCATTGCAAAAAGTAAAGCACGAGAAGAAACTCCAGCAGCGGGATTCTGAAAATCGCTATCGCCGATCTTTGTCGCCATAAATCTGTAGGATAATAGCAGATGCGGTAAGTTTTGGTTTATTATACATTGCTTCTGCTACTTTTTCATGTTGCATATTTTTAGGCTCAACCGCTTTACATTTAGAGAATTTTGGAGACGAAAGTTTAGACAGCGGCTGCCAGAATCTCACTGCACCAGTGGGGTTCAAGAAAATTGCTGGGCCAAATTTCGATTGCTATAAATCTCTTCGTATAAAAATGTTGCGCCCAAAGCCAAAAGAAAGACTCACTTGCATCAAATTTCTGGAAAGACGTTCCTCTGGATTTTAAATTCTATGGACAAAAATAATAAGCAAAATTTTACAGAAATTCTCTTACCAAAAAATATTTTACTGGTAGTTTAAGGCAGTGCCATAATGATAAAATTACTATACGACTTTACCTTTTACGATATTTTCGCGCATTTTGGAGATTTTCTCTTCATTTATTTCTTTATATTTTCTTTGGATTTTCTGCAGAAATATTTTCGAACTTTAGATTTGAAATTTTTCTTTATTCACCCTGAACATATCTGAACTTTTTCGTTTATATCTGAACTTTACTTTGAATAAATGCCAAAAAAACATAAAAATCAAAGACATATAAACAAAACATTTGGTTCAAAGGAAGAAAAGCTACCTATTCAGCAAGATGGCTTAACAATTGTAGAGCCGTAACAAAAAAAATTAAACATCAACGCGATCTTTTAGGCGGTTGAAACTTGCACTTTAGTCAGCCTAAAATTGTATGGGCTTTAAAACTGCATACCCAAAAATGTTCAAGATTCAGACTAAAAAATTTGGTTAAACATTTTTTGAAATTTCCAAAATTTTATATAAAAATTCTATACTGTATGGGCTACAAAACGGCATACACAAAAATGTCCTAGAGATTCGGACTAAAAAATTTTGTCTTTTTTTTGAATTTTCTTAAATTTTGTATAAATATGTTTTTATGGTTTTGGTTAAGGCATGGGCAATATTTTTTTATAGAAAAACAACGAAAAATTTAACTCGAAACATTATCGACATTCAAAAAAATTCAAGACTTGGTCACTTGTTTGAGACATTGCATTTCTTTCCTTAATATGTCTGAAAGTACGCAGTGGTAAAACTTAAAAAAAAAAAATAATAAAATGAAAATTGGGACCAACATAATATATGTATGTATGTATATATATACCTTACATGCCGCAACTTTTACATGCTTTAAATATGAGATTGACAATAAATACCGACAGAAAACGAGGTTTTATATACATATGTAAGTATGTAGATGCTCATAAAAACCCTCCAGCTATGCAGTAAAACTTAAGTGTATGTACATACTTTACATCGCATACCCTGTTGACAACGACAATGAATTCAAAATAAGTCAGCATTAAAGCCTGCTTTTACACGTCAAAAGCAGCTCGAAGTCTAACAGCAAAAAAAAAAAACAAAACATATGCTACGCTAAGTAATTTATCATAACGGTACGCAGCGCCAGCATAAGAATAATAAGTACACCAATGCCAACCTGTTTAAGGAGAAATTACAAGAGCCACCAGCTCGCCGATAGGTTGATACATATGTACATACGAGTATGTTTGTGTGTTTAGACTAAAAAAAAAAATCTCGGCATTATAGAGCGGAGTGTGCACAACAGTGCGTGAAAGTAAAGTGTAAGCATTAAATATGTCTTATTTAGCGTAGCATAGCTTAAGGCGTTGTCACATGCATGTAAGTGTTGTATTTGTAATGAGCATAAATATGTATACATATGTATGGATGTCGTGGAAATGAGATGTAACACTTGAAAGTAGACCGAATTTTTTTGGTTACTACGTTTATTTCGTTGTAAGAACAGATTCGTGAATACATATTTGACTATATTTATTTGCATTTGTGTGAGCACATGTCATAGTACATACATACATACATATACATATATGTATGTATTCTGAGGATATAAATAAATAAGCTCTTGATTTTATTGCCGAAGGCGTGGACGTAAGCAATTTTACTTTAGTGCGACTGTCTTAAATGTGCGGAGAATTAAATGGTTTTCTTGGTGGGTGTATTGCAACCTAAACTTTTGCCAAATATGAAGCTAGCTGAAGCTTCCTAACTGTTCCCAATATATGCACACATTGTTCACTAAAACTAACATTTCAGCGCAGAGTTCTAAATAAGCGAGTTTGGAAGCAAATTGTTAAAGACATTTCTATTTCACAGTGCAATAAATTTCGAAAAGTGGGAAGTGAAGGGAATGGGATCAATCAAATGATAAAAAGTACCAAAGGATATGTAAAAAAATTATAAAATTGTTAATGTTTATTTTAATGTTTATGTTAATGTATAATTTTTTTTATTTTTAAAATTTATCTTTGAGTAAAATTTGAAGGAAATGTCAGCAAAAAACATTAAAAATCAACTCGAACTTTTAACGACTTGGACTTTGTGCAACTAAACTTAAATAATCAATAAAACTGCGTACCTAACGTTTTTAAAAAAATTAAAATTTTTTTTTTTGGTGAACATTTTTTATAAATTTAAATTTTGTTTGTGTATTTCTTTGAGTGTTTGTGGAGCTCTAGAAACAATTCTTTTCAATTAGTTTTTATCAAGTAAATATGTACCACTTATTTACAGGCTACAAAACTGCATACATAAAATTTTGCTAGAAATCCGGCAAAAAAACTTTGGGTTTGTGTCGCTTTAGGGAAATCCTATAATTGCTTTCAATAACTTTTTATTATCTGACATTTATTAATAGCAACAAGGCTATCGATTTTCTTTATAATTGCTATTTTCCCTGCACTTTTCACTACAAAATTTAATATAAACGCAAAGAAATTAAAAAATGGGGCTCAAAAATCAAAGTTAATCAAATTACATATATAGTTGGAAAATGAGGGCTATGGAATATTTTGAACAGTTTTGGAGCTTAGAGGTATAACTTCAAATCGATATCAAATTTGGTAACCAACTTTTACAAATCTTTTGCAATTCATTTATGTTTTGATCCGCTCAAGTGAATGCTGTTGGTTTCATTCCCATTACTTTTGAAGCGTTGCACTGTGGTATTATTATATGCAGGTATATAAAATACGTGCTTTCCGAAGTTGTAGATTTTGTAATACAGCTCTTGTAAAAATCGACTATCCGGCTATTCGATTAGATGAATAGTGGATTGGCAAATTTTTGGTAGTGTTCTCAAAAAAACTCTTGTTATAAAACTGGTTGGGTTTTGTCAATAAAAAATCTAAAAAAAAACAATGTTTATTGAAAGAATGCAATTAGTTCAAAATATTATATTTTATTATCCTTTAATAGGACATTTTTATAATTTTTAAAGGACACATTTTAAAATCCGTATAATTTTCTTTCTGTTAAGGATATTATATTGGCTTTTTGTAGGGATATCTTTATACTTTTTAGTGATATATGTATTTACTTATTTTAAACCTTTTATTAGGATATATTTTTAAAACTTTTGGAGAGATTGTTGGAATTTGTATCTTTTGTAAGTTTATTGTTATCCTTTTTTAAGGATACAATTGAGTTATTTTTCTTGTATAATGATAATTTTATCCTGTTTTAACGATATGCTTTTAAAATTTGAATCCTCTCATAAAAATATAGTTTAAATTCCTTTTCCCTTGGGCATCACGAAAAAATTTTTTCCATAAATATTTATATTCGAAATTACTAGTTTAACAATTTCTCCATAATTTAACTCTTAAAAATTTTTATTGTCCGTTGAATACTTTTTGGAAACTAAATTTTTTGTAATGCTGTTTAAATCGTTTCTTCAAACAAATGATTTTGAAGCAAAAAATTCTTCTTCATTAATTTCTTAATGATTTAATCATTGGATCTAAAACAAATTAGTATGGGACCAACGCAGAGACACTACCTTTCCAATAGAAAAAGAATTATCGAAATCGATTGACGTGGTCCAAAGTTAGACGGTAACATACATAAAAAATATATATATAAATACATATATTCCGACGAATTAATATCTCTCTCCTTTTTGAGGTCGGTTAAAAATATTTGAGTTTTTTTTGTAAGTGGTTCTTCAAGTATTTATTTTGGTACAATAAAATCATATCAAAAAAGATCAGTTGTATGATAAAGATACATACATACATACATACATATTTAATAAAACGCATATATATAAACGTACCTAGTGTTTATTAGCTAGTTACCTATTACACAAACTACTTTATTACGCATTAAAAGTATATATTTTCTCTCAACTTTCGCCATTAACAACGAAAATGTGAGCGTACGTAAAGTTCTACTAATCCACCTTTATCCGCTTTTGAATAATTAATTCAACGTTTAACAAGCTATCGACCATTGAATGTTAGCTGAAAGCTTGTACAGCAACACTGATGATAATAGTAAGGACAATACAGTGTACGCAACATTATAAATGATAATGAAGCCGATGCGACAACTGAGGTATGCTATTAGGCGCAACGGCTTGCAAGCATTGCTACATAAATCAGCATGCTGTAGGTGAGAGATGTTAAGCCATTAAAAGCTATTGGTGTGCGTAAGTTTACACCAAAGTGAAGAGGAATTAGCACTTTTGTTTGAGCGAGAAAGATTACGAGTGTGGGCGCGAGCCAGCGCGCGAGTGAGAGTAGAGAAAGTAGAGTGGCGAGGCAAAAGCGTTTATGTATTCAACGCTTTAATAAGTGTCTTGATAATTAAGCGCTCGCGGGCAACGTTTACACATATTTACTCATATACATACTTATATATGTATGTACATATGCATATATGTATGTATGTATACACCTCTGTTCTGTTCACGCATTAGTTTAGCCCCAAAACCATTTGCTGATGCTGCTGCTTAAATTGTGTGTTGTTTTTGTTTGTATTTTGCGCACACTACATGTATGTATGTATATAGATGCCTTTGTTGCTGAGGTTACAGCCTTGAATATACCTTTAAGCGCTTGTTAGGCACTACAGCAGCAGTTACTGATTGTCGAATTGCCTGTCAGTCCCAAAAGCTCGATTCATGCTTTTCACCTTACATTTGCTACTGGCTGTTGGCTTTTACTACCGCAAAATCATTCAATTAACACACTTACTTGAGTAGATATGTATGTATTTGGTATGCAAGCCAGTATAGCCGTGTTGGCCGGTCATTAAAGAGGATTAGCATTGGTGTTAATTAGTGAATTATCATTCATAACGGTTTCAAACGTGCCTGCGTAAATATACATGCGAAATATTAAGTAGGTTCATAATTGAGTACATACGTATTGCACGCATAAATAGGTGCATATGTGGAACTACGCTAGTCTATACATATGTAGATACAATGAAGATTAATGTGTAAATACAATCGTATATATAATTATTCTACAGAAAAGGCACTAAATATTTGTTATTTAAAATAGTCTATAACAATTTTTTATTAGAGGTTCTGAAGACAGAAAAAAATTTCTGCAGCTTCTATGTAATTATCCTTATAAATATGTGGAATTCAAGAGGCACCTAAGGATTTATACCGCCTTCGAACGGTAAACAAGTTTTTAAGGGAAGAATCAAATAACTTAAATAAGAGCTGTCACATTTCTGATAAGAATCCAGTAGTAAATAGAATAAATATGCATACATGCGGTAAGAAAACATTCCAAAGCCAATCACTTGGCAGAATCAAGCCACTTCCATCCTTGCTTAGTAAAGAACCCAATGGCAAATGGCCTTCATCTCGGCACAAAATACTACATTCATAGCTATTATACGCGCTACGCTTATTTTTCCGAAGGCTGACATATTTGTATCGAACTTTAACAAATCGATACTTTCTTTCTCGTAAGCCAATGCAGTTTTCTCGCTTGGCATCCATATTAAAATATTTATTTAGTTTAATAAAATTGATTCGAATTTCTTAACGGATGACAATTCTCCGCAAAAATGTTTTAGAAATAATATTAAAATATTTTGTTTAACTTGTTAATTAATTTAATATTGAATTTCCCAACAGGTGGCAACTCACTTCAAAATTTTTTTCGAAATGAACATTGATTTGATTTCCTTGGAAAACATTTAATTTAAATTGTTGCTTAAATTGATTTTGAGCTCCAGACCAGGTGGAAACCCACTTATAATAATTTTCGAAATAAAGCTTTCGTAGACCTCCCTTGCTCTATATCCAGATAAAAGTATTTCATTTAACTAGTTAATTAAATTGATTTTCGAATTTGCAATAGATGGCAACCCTTTTCAAAGTTATTTTGAAATAATTTATTTTTGAACCGTGCGTTTGACTTTAACAAGTTGTGATGTTAAATCTAACTAAGTTATTGGATTTTAACTTTTAAAAAGGTGGCAACTCTCTTCAAAAAAATATACTATATGTTAATGCGGGGCATACGTCAAGCCGTCAAGCAACAAACATACTCATACACTAACTCGCTCACTCACGCCCAAACTTTGCCATTTGTAATAGAAGACGTTTTTCAGCTTTAAAACGACTTTAGAAACTTAACAGATATTTACAGTTAAGGTAAGGGCATTCGTATTTCGAACTGCAAAAAACTGAAACGCTGAAATATGCTGACATGCTATTAAAAAACTCGCACAATCCAATAAGGAGAGAGATGAATATCATAAAGTGTAAAGAAATAGGGACAGTAGACAGCAGGATACTTTAGTGGGTAAAGATAAAAATTTACATAAATGCCATCGGGTGCAAATATATTCATGAATATGAAACACACATCTATTTAGTTATTCCCCTCTTTTTCACTCGTCGCCATTCGTTTGCCAGTATACATATGTATGTAAGTGTGCTTTGCCATCAACGCGACATTTAACTAACAGCGAACCTCAATACGTCATCATCATTCATGGCCGTCCATTCAAAGGACCTCCAAAAAACATTATGCATACACTTACTACTTAGTTGAAGAAAAGCGAATGAACACATAAATATAAAAGCACACAGTGATGGATAAAACGAAGAAGGGGACACACGTACATATACATACATACGTATTTATTTAAGTGTCGCAAAAACACGATGTGCGAAGCAAAGCCAAGTGACCATGCTTTACTTAAGCGTGTGTACAAAACATACTTACATACATACTTCTACGTAAGTATGTATGTATATTTATGTAAGCTGCGACACACACACATACACTTTTTTGTACAGCAAACACAAGAGTACGACAGAGTGGAGAGTATCTTCCTCGCCTGCAACGTCGTCAGCAAAAGAAAGTGAATGAGACATTGCTGTGCCACAAAGAATTGCAAGAATTGTTATGCAAATGGGCAAATGCTTGTGCGCCATGTCGTATACTTAATGGAAATGTTGAATTGCAGAAGTAAGTCTTGCATAGTACGTACACACAGACACACCGTAATGAAGTGTGTGTGTATAAAACAGACATAGGCAAAACAAGGCACAAGCAAGGTAAGGTAAGGCTTCATAAAAAAAAAACAAAAAAAAACACAAAAAGTAATGCAACACACATAGCTGTAGGCGATGCAACTGCAGGTACAGCGCCCTTTATTTTATGATAAGAAAGAAGTTAAGAAATCTATCTTCTGTTGGCAGCCAGCAAACACAACATTCTAGAGGCAATGTCAAAAGATATGTATGTGTGTACATATTTCAACAAAAATTATTTTGGGTGGCATTGTAGGCATCGTAGCCAACTACTTAAAACAAATGATAGTATAACTTCTTGCATAGGCGACACAGAGCAAAAGTATGTAAAACAAACTCTTCTTTACTACTTTGTGATAGACAAGTGCAGTAGCCCCTGCTTGTCATATAGATCCGTATAAAGTTTAGCTTGAGCGGATATGTTTCTGGGGCAAGGATTTTAAAAAAATTATACGCGTCAGAAATGAAGTGAAGCAATTGTAAGTTAAGTGTTGACATTCTGGTATTTTTTTGTTTTGTAGACAAAACAGTACAAAGGACATGAAAGCATTACATCATTACCAACATAAGGCCTACAGATGTATGTAGATAACACTGTAGGGACGCTAAAATGACACAAACAAACGCCGAGGCCCGTAAACTTAATTTTGGGTTGCACTTTACGGTTCTGTACATCGTTTTCGAGCTCAAGTCATTTTCCAAAGTTTTTTTTAATTGTATGTTATAGCGAATAAAAAAATTCAAACTCTGACATGGAAAATTGTGCTCAACGCCTTGTACGAGTATGGCCATATACGATATGGCGTACGAGTAACATTTTCATGCACTTTCAGTTGACCGTTTACAACTTGTTTATTTATCCATGGATCTTATGGCAAAGGAACAGGCTTTAATAACAATAAAAAAAAATACAAAACATGTGATATTTATTTAATTTTTTTCTTGTTAAATTTTGAACGTTTTTTCATAAAATATGAAAATATCTTGGGAAAATGATCTGATCTGAAAAAAACGGTTTACAGATTAATAATTTACCATCCAATATTAAGCTTACATGTTTCAGCGTTTTTTTTTTTCCCTTCAAAACTTGAGATTTTCCCAGCCTTACCACGACTAAAGGGCATTTCTGTGCCAACCGGTTGAGAACCACTCTGCACGCTTGGATGTTATTTCGTAAGACTTCAAAGATTTACTGGCATCCTGGTTGTCGAGAATGTGCCGCTCCGAAGGAGCGAAGGCTAAGAGCCATAAGTCTCCTTAATTGCGGTTAGTTGCGCCTGAAAAACGATATAGTTGGCAGGTAAATGAAGACTGAGGTTTAGTGAGGGTTCGCTGGGGTGAATGCTTGCCATTTAGCTAAGAAACAGCTGCGTAAATAGCCGTCAACACTGAGGCTAGATCTGTTCGTACATCTCTGTTGTTCTTATTAAGCTAGAAAGAAGTCCAATCTCTTTGTGTGCGTATTATTGATGAAAGAATGGCTAAAACTTTATAATCACAGGTTCTGCCAATTAATACTCATTTAAAATTTTGATGAAGCAAAGTTTTGTTGTAGTTTTCTCCAGAAATCTGAAATGAAGTCTACCTAACCCTCTCTGACAGTGTCAAATTCATGGGCGTTATCCTGAACGGGAAGTTGTCACGAAAAGTTTTCAAATATTGAGGAACGGGTAAAGAAGGCATCGGTGACTCTCTACTGCTGCAAGAATGCCATGGGGAAGAGATCGGGTCTCTCTCCAAAAGTAATGCACCGGCTATATGAAACCATTATTAAACCAATAACGTTATATGGGGCCATTGTCTGGTGAAGTTAACAGGAAAATACTACTCATGTTAGGAAGCTAGAGCGCGTGCAAAGGGTGGCCCTCGTTGGAATCAGCGAGGCGCTCCTGACCACTCCTACGAAAGCGCTAAATGCTATGCGCAAGGTATCGACGCTTCGCTCAGCCATTAGGCTCAAAAGCTCTGGCTCCTTTTCAGCTTTAACTTCCTGCCGGAAGAAATGGACAGAAGTCACGCGAGGCTGGCCCCAAAAGGATCTTTCCCCACGCACATCCCTCTGA
The DNA here is from genome assembly GCF_001687245.7 of Rhagoletis zephyria. Lineage (NCBI taxonomy): Eukaryota > Metazoa > Arthropoda > Insecta > Diptera > Tephritidae > Rhagoletis > Rhagoletis zephyria. The sequence continues at coordinate 142,304 of NW_016157459.1, forward strand.
GGACGAATGGGAGAAGAGTAGTCTCGGGAGAAGAGGTCCAATAAACATCTTCACGGACGGATCGAAACTGGAAGGGCGAGTTGGAGGAGGTGTCTATTGTCAGGAACACTCAGTAGATCATACGTTCAGGCTGCCGGATCTCTGCAGCGTTTTTCAGGCCGAGGTGCCGCTATAAAAGAGGCTGGCAATGTATTGTCGACAAGGAGAGTAAATATATACTATCATAGCCAGGTGGAAATCAGGGTGCTGGGATCACTAATGGTGTGTTAAAAACTGGTCGGGGAATGACTGACCTCAACAGGGCACAGTGATATCATTGTAAATTGCAGGGCTAATGAACTGGCTAGGCAGGGCACCCTCGAGTGCATCACCTCGGACAGGGAGGGCATAGAAGTTCCGTTGTAAACCTGCGGTCTGCTCCTGGACATATGGGCTTACAGTCGCCTCAGCGAGCGCTGGGAAAGAACTACGACTTGCAAAGTTGCAACGTCCTGCTGGCCGGTTGTGGACCGCTGGCGGTCAAGGGAGCTACTGCAGCAGGCTAAGCGACAGCTATCGATTCTTACAGGTATACTGACCGAAGATTGTCCTATGGGAACCCACGCGGTGCGACTCAAGATCGTCACGGATCTACCTACTGCCGCAGTTGTCTGGAAGACGAGGTGGAATCATCTCATAACTTCCTACTAAACTGCCCGGCATTTTTTGTTTTTTTGGGTTTTCCGATAAGTGACGAATCAATATCAAAGAATCGGATATGAAAGTTTTTCGAACCTTGTTCCATTGTAGATATTAGAAAAGCATGCCAATCTCACTGCTGATAGCCAAATATTGCCATTAAAAGCAAATAACGAAATGCTTCTCTAACTTAACCAGACCATTCCAAAGTAATACTTGACCATCTTATAAATAACACAACAATTTATTCGACTAAAAAGTTGTACAAGTTTCGTAATTTCGATTACCAAGTATCCTTTACCGTTTTAAAAATAGTTTTATACACATTACAACTACATGCACGTACGTATGCACGTATGTACATATGTATGCATCCGAAATCTTGAACGCTCAAAGCAAAAAGTACTACTTGGTAGTACATATACATAGAACGTCTTATTGTCGCACTAAAAATATCATCCTTGAGTCAGTGCACAACAATGCAACAAACGTCATTGCTGCAGTGCTAGACTGCGACGTATCTACTACATAACTGCCAACCATTGCCATTGGCCGCTGCCACCATAGACATTTCATATTATTTAATGCGATTACTTGGCACGAAACGGCTGCGCGTCGCGTCATCAACGTTGAACGAGTTTTATAAAACTTCATTTGCCACAAATGAATGTACATTAAATACAGTTCAAGAGTGTTGCAGCCTTTTGGGCGCTTAACCCCATTCTAGTGTTTGTTGCGCTTTGTGTTTTAAAAGCAAGTCTTTTCTACTTTAGCACGTCACAGTGCTGTGTAATGCATACAAGTGTGCAGCAAAGATAGAAAGGATTTTACGGTGGCAAGTTGTATGTGTGTGTGTGTGTGTGTATTTAAAGGTGTGTTTGCATATGTGCCACTTGGCAGTGTATGCACTCTGCTTTTAAATTTCTTTCACCACTTGAACTCATGACTGTCTGCCCTTTTTCTTTCTGCGCTCTATCTGTTCGCAAATACATATGTATGCATGTATGTATGTAGTTACTTTCGTAAGTTTACTTTCATGTTTGTCTGTCATATATACGTGCGCGTGTGCGTGTGCTTACTTTTTCAAGTGTGTTTGCCTTCGTTTCGTGTACATTTTTGCACGTCACCTCTATGAATTCGCGTTAATGCGCTTAATTTTAATTCTACTTCCCCACCCTTTTTTCCCACCAATTCTATTTTGCTCGGAACCTATACAAACAGACACGCATACATACATAACTATGCATACAAATACATACAGATATACCAGCTCCTATTTGGTCTTCGTTCTGCCTTTGGCTTTTATAAAATTAGAAAACTAATTTTATTTGCACGCACAGCACTAAGTACTGTCTTTGTTTGCGTGCGTCGTACGGCCATATATACTATGCGTGTATGCGTGTCTGTTATTGGCATGTTTTTTCGTTGGTTGGGTGGCTTTAATGACGTCATTGAATTCTTTACAATATTATAGCAGAAAATTTTTCTCATTTCATTCCCTTGACGACCTGCCTTTGACCACACCGTCCTTTCGACTGACCCACCCAACCTGGGGCTAAATTTTTTACTGTTTCGCTTGCAATTGCCGCTGTGCCCTCGTCTCTCTCTCTCTCTCTCTCTTTCCCTCTCTCTCTCTGTAGCTGCTGTAGAGTCCGTTCGGTTGCGTGTGTGTGTGTCTGTGTGCAAGGTTTAATTTTATGTTTTGTTGAGCAACGTAAAAATGTCAATAATTTGCATAAATTTTTGTTAGCGCGCCAAGAATTTAAAGGGTGGCTGAATTTTACACAAGGCAAAGATTCATCAGCAATTAAAGAAGTGGTAATATAAAAGGGTGTATTCGGTCGATTCGGCTGCCATGTAACTGTGCCAAGTGAATGGGCAATTGTGTGCCAGCCGCTATTTTGGCCAACACCGAAAACTGGGTTATGGCTGACCACCAGTGTGCCCTTTTGTAAATGTTTATGAGTTGATTTTTTGTTTGCCTTGCATTCAAGGTTGTTGACGGTTTGTCTGCAGAAATAAATTTTGAAATTTTGCAAAGGTTACTGATATGGTAAATACAAACAAACAAGTGTGTTCTATGTATGGAATAAGATTGAAGAAGAAAGTATTTATTACAAATCTAGTCAGTCGCATACATGATGCCTTCTTTATTTTTAAGTAGACTTGCAAATATTTTGTTTCAGCAGTTATTTTAAATGATCGTTAAGAATATGCATAAACTTTTGCCGGACAAGAGAACTACTTGGCCCGATAGCAAATAAAACCACGGACTATATGGTATTAAGCCAGGATTTTGGCTTGTATGCGCTTGTGCGGCTTCCATCCAGAACGGAATATATCCAAGATGGACTGCGGTGTGGGAACAGGAGTCTATTCCGAGGAGCTTTGTGTCAATCGGTCCCTGCGGCTAGAAAACCATGCCAGAATGCAAAGTGGAGCTATGATGGCACAGTCCATGTCCATCTTTCTTGTTCGGGCCATAGGAGCGAGAATGAACTGGATAAGACGGGAGCTTTTTAGGATATATCGGTAGCGGTGGTGCTGAGATAACCCACAGACAAATACAAATACTCCAATCCACTTCCACATTCTGGAATTAGAAAGGAGCAGGTGGTCATAGACCCAGTCATGCAGGATAGCACGAGTCTTACTATAGCAGAAAAATAACAGCAGAACTGCTAAATAGGACAGTGGCCGGCAGGAGAATATGCTTATAGAATAGATCTTCCATATAACGAAATATTCCACAGATGCCAACTAGAGGACAGCGAGGAAACAGTATTTCATTTGCTGTGTTACAATAAGTCATATGCACCAATTCATAGGAAGTTCAGAGTAGTTTGTCTTAACTGCAGGTAGCCTACGGTAGAATAAAATCCAACAGAAATGCAGCAAAAGAGGGCTAGATCGCTGGAGATAGACGGTGGCAGCAAGGGCTGTAGTCAGACTTAGGCATACCGGTTGCTTAACTGACTCGGAATCTGGACACTGTTGTATTCTGAGAGGCTTGGGTTTCATTCCTGATAATACGTACCACTGCGCAGCTAACTCGGAAACCATGGAGCCATAAGTGGATGTGAATAGCGGTTCCAAGCATGATGGAAAGAGCAGTGGAGGGGTCTTTTCTGAGGAAGTGAGGTTAATAACTACTCAGACAGCCGGGATACAATCAGAGCCCAGGCCGAGTATAAATTGAAGGCCGTCTAAGGATCTCCTTAGGCTCGCAAGGCCAAACCTCTCAATTCTAGTGGATTTCACGAAGTGAGATTAACATCATACCGAACTGCAACAATTTCACGGTGAACGACGAGGTGGAGTCAGCTTGACACTTAGTCTAAGACTGCCCAGCTTTGGCCACACTGCAGTTTAGACACCTGGAATCCTGCTTACTGACTAGCCAGGATGAGCTTTCCTTTCCTAACATTTGTCGCCGGCTTACTGCTTTACGTGGTAAGCACAATTGCAGTGGAGAGCGGGTGACAAGCTGACGGGTACCCGCTGTCAAAATTAGAATACATTGAATGGCATGAAATGACAGAGAATTACAACGCAATTGTGTTTACCCGACAAAATGTTCCTACCGGGATGGATCAGCAGTTTGCCACCCGTTATCCCATTACCCGCTCCGCGCTGCAATTCTGTTAACCACTTTGCTCTAAAACCTGTTCGTACGAAGATAAATGTTGACATATGCGAAGTGGTATTTAGTGAGAAAAGGAAGAGCTTTTCATTCTTAACAGCTTTCCATTTTTATAATAAATTTTTTGCTGCCATTGCGCCAACAGAAAAAAAATTTAACAAACAAATTATAACAAAGGGCGTTATTTTTACAGCTCTTCTGTTGCGTGCTTCATTTAATTTTTACTCAAGCGTACGTATGTAAGAATGTACATTAGGTATATGACCTTTTATGGAGAGCGGCTGAAGAATAATGAAAAATTAAGTTTTTGGAGAAAGAACAAAATTTTTCTGCAAAAAAACATACATACTTATGTGTGTATATTAGACTACATAAAAACAAATAAACATCCCGCAATGCGACCGGAACCTGACTCAAATTTTAGTGTGATCCTCCACGAATCTCCCCTCGTGCCTTTATTTTTCCCACAGGAGTAACTCGTAAGAAAAGCAGTTCTTCTCTTTTGAAGTCAATATATATTTCTGAGATTAATCAAATTTTTGGAATCTTGGAACTCTCTGCGGGAACTTTTTTTAAATAAATTTTTTCAAATATTTGAAAAAAGTCATATGCCTAATGTATGCTTGAATGCACTTATTTTGTGTGCCTTGAATGTTTGTCAATATTTGTATCATAAACTCGTTTTTATGGCGTCTCGCCTGCTTGATAATACACTACACGGCAACTGTGTGGCCAGTTATTTTTTCTCCCAATTACTTTCGACGTTTTGTGTTGTGTTGTATGTCGTTGTTATTGCTATTTGGTTACTGTAGCTGATAAGAATTGTTTACTTTCCACATTTCTATTCACACCACAAACAAACCTACAATTTATTAGCGCTCGTCAATGGCACAACAACTTTGACTACTACAGTGTACTTGTAAAGCTTGTTGGGCTAGAGCAATAAATAGTTTTGCTGATGTTTCGGTCGTCTTTTTTTCGATGTCAATTTGGTTTTTATTATTAATTTAAGCTTTTGCGGCAAATAATTTATCGCCATAAATGTGTGCCACTTAAGTAGACGTAGCGTGCGTAGTGCTTGAAAATGAAAAATGGACGCATTAATTGGCTTCTGATATTCATCGTTTTTTCCCCCTTAAAATGGTAAACAAAACGTATGTCTTAAATTCTAAATTCTGATTGCTTTCCTTTTGTTTACTATGGTGCGTATTTAACGCTTATAATTTGAATTGAATTGTATAGACAAACGTTTAGTTACAGCTGAGAGATTTCATTGAAAGCATTGGCAAAGTTAAAAGTGGACCGAATTCGAGTGTTGCCTTCTCAGCACAAATCAGCATCATGACTGCTTTAATTTTCAGTTTTCTAGTAAGCGTATTCTGGGAGAACCCACGCAACGCTAAAGATTGCTTAACTTTTTTCTGCAAAGCAGTTAAATCGATATGATAGTCTGAATACATATAAAACAAGAGTTCTTGATAAATAATGATTGCCAGTAAAGTAGATTTTGATTAAAAAAGTAGAATCGCCCAATTTAAGTACCATTTCTTCATCTTCACCAAAGTAGGTTTGTAATCATATTTCCTGATGCTGATTGATTCTTTGGATGCTCTGCCTTATTTTAAGAGTTTGGGCGTGGAAATTTCGGAAAAAAATTATTTTTGTAGATTTTTTGCGGATTTCCCTTTTCCGCTTTCCCAATATTAAGCTGATAGCTTTCATCTCTATTTACTAGCCTACTCGTCTGGTAGCTTTCATATCGGAACGTACATAGTAGTGCGGTCCTGAAAATAACAACATCTAAATTTTGTATAAAGCATCCACGAAAATTTCAAAATTTTAAACATAGATACTTTTAGAGGTTGAAAATTTTTTTTTACGGAAAAAAACTCGAAATTTTTTAATTGGAAAAATCTGATAAATTTGACATATTATTGAAACTTATTAAAAAAAAAATTTTTCAAACATTTTAACGACCTGAAATTTTGTTTGCGAATCTCTTTATTTTGTACAAGGAAGAAAATAAAGGGATGTCCCCATGATACTGATATTTTAAGGACCACCCTAGTACCTAGTAAGCATTTTATAATGAAAAAAACAGTTTTATTAAAAACTTGACTTGTGAAAACACGATTTTTTTGAGTAGAGAATAATCGGCAATTTTGTGTGATATTTTTAGGCATTCATTCAATGTAAAGATTTAGACCTGTGTATGGACTTTTGAGACTGATAACCCCCCAAAAATTCGCGAAAAAATTGCGAAAAGTCTTGAGACACATCCCGGAAAATGCAAACAAATAAATCAATTAAATCCTAACATCTTTCGATAGAAATCCAAAACATCCCGAAAAAATCACAAAGTCTCGAAAAAACCCGAAAGGTTCGGAAAAGTCCAAAAAGCTAAAACATGAAGGCTTCGTAAAGCAGAAGTCCGAACAAATCCAGGTAAAAAATCCGAAAGCTCCCAAAAAAATTCGAAAACTCGAAAAAATCCGAAATTTCAAAAGTTCAAAAACAAAAAGTCTCAAAAAAAGATGGATCCGAAAAACTCCCGAAAAACCCAAAAGCTGAAACACGAAGAAGCTGTGAGCGTCCCGCAGAAATCCCAAACAGTCTTGGTAAAAATTCTAAATATCCTAAAAAATTTCGAAAAGCGCCGATAAACTCCTAAATGTTACCCAAAAAAATCCAAGAAAAAAAACATGAAGAACCCGTTAAAGTACCGAAAAAATTCCGACAAAAATGAAAAAGATCCAAAAGAATACCGAAAAAATCCCAAAATATATAACACGAAGAATCAACACGAAAGTCAAAAATTCTCGAAAGAACCTGTAAAAGCATGAAGATTTTTATTTTATTATCAATGGGGTCAATTACGTCGAATATTTGCTATTTACAATAAAAATTGAGAGGCCTATCAATACATGCCGCACAAAAAAAAGTTAATTTAGGAAGTGTAATTCGTTGTTAATGCGGGAACTAATTGCTTACTTTGTAGTTTAGTTTTCATAAATTATAATTTATAATTATTTATGAATTATTTATATTTATTTATAAATTATAATATATAACTCTAACTATATGCCTCTAGTTTACTTTTTTTCATAATTTGATGAAAATTCTGAAATCACCAATTTTTTTTTCCATCCAAGCACAGAATGTGTGTATTTAGGTACTTGTATAGAACACACCACTCTTTCCAAATTTAATTCTGCTAATTTCTTGTAAACCATAATTATCTTCTTATTTAACATTTTCCCTTTTGGCTCTTCCTTTCGTGCTGTGGGTTTCTTTTTATAAGCTTTGCTAGCAACTTGAGTACGCACTTGTCAGGCTGAATTGCTTTTAATTGCTTCAAATCAAGCAATCTGGCCAATAATTATAAGAGGAGAAAAATGCTTGTCTGTCGCGTCAAGTTGTTGCCAAAAGAAGGAATTGTCTAAAAACTCTACCTATTTTATGTGTTCATATGTATGTAAGTATATACTGAAGTACGTATGTATGCATGTGTGTATACTAGGGTGGTCCAAAAAACTACCCGCTAGGAGTTTTCCGAGCGAAAAATATTTATTTTCAAGAATTCTATACAATTTCTACGAAAGCTTCAAAATAAAAAATAGGGGTGTATTTTTTGGACATAAAAATTCCAGACCACCCTAGTGTATATATACGTACATATGCGAACAACAAATTAATAGTTTGGCACATAAGAATGTATTGAATACTGATACGATTAATCAGACAACCCAGTGAAATATTTGAAGTGGCTTATTGGAAGCAAGTAAATAAGTGTCCAGCTTTATGAGATATATATATGTATATTAGGGTGCCAGTCGAATTTTCTTTTTAATTTCAAGCCCCTATCACCTAATTTCTTTTCTTTTTATGTGAAATATTATTGCCTATTTTTATAGATTTTTTAGAGGTCGCGACGTGCTATTTTAGGTCAGAAAGTACGGTTTTGTAGATTTATCAGTTTTTGAATGACAAGTTTTCATTTCATTTTAAAGGTCGAACATATTGTGTGTGTGTGTGGATTTATAGACCTTTAAAATGATGTATAATAAACTATTTTCACACTTGGATTGTCGGGATTTTTAGGAGGTAGGGTCTTGAAATTAAAAGAAAAAATGTCGATGGGGACCCTAATGTATATACATGTGTTTTTCTGTATAGAAGATCGTAGCCGCTGATACATCGAATAATAGTTTCAGTGGTTTACAAACATGTATGTGTATTAGGGTGGCCCACTAAAAAGTTCCAAATTGAATAAAAGCTAGTAAAAACTCGATTTCTGAAAGTATTTTTAAAATGGTCTAGCTTCCGTAAATCTTAGTATTTTTCCGAAATACTTTGCTTTTGTATGGATTGCGGTACTCCCTAATGTACATATGTACATCAGTACATGCACACAAACATAAGTACGTATGCTCATAGTATAAAATAGAAACTTCATTTCCAGATTTAAAAGCCAGCGGCGTCAAACCTTGCCACGAATAATTTTAAAGTTATGACAAATTCTGCGAAAAATACTGTCGTAAAATTTTTGTTATATTATAAAATTCGCAAAGGTATGTATGTGAATATCACACACAGCTCTCATCGAGCCTTCCTCGCACTGCTCTATATAAAAAGTTAATTGAGAATCTGGAGTAAGCTAAAATCTCACAAATTTCGTAAATGCTGCAAATTCTTCAAACATTTTTAAATAAAGGAGAATAACAAAAATATATGTGCGCGCATGTATGCTTGCCACGGGCAGGCAAGTTGTTAAAAACATTTTAAATTAAAATAATTTAATTTGAAATTTCTTGCCAACGACGACAACAAATACGCATTTTTAGATACACACATAAGTATATACATAAATACATACCTATATACAAATCTAGTACATAGTATATGTATAACCACCTGGAGCATGAGCAGATTTTTGTTTGGCGCTTGTAGAATTTTTAATGAGACTCATTCCACAAAATACACAGAAGCTGACAGGCAGCTCGACAGTCAGAAGCGGGCAGGCAGCTCGACAGTAAGAAGCGAGCGTGGCGTACTATATGTAGCCATTTTATGTTCTTTTATGGACGCAAAGACGTCAAAGCGAAATTAGATTGCGTTAAGAGCATATTTTAAGGCGTACAGAAATAGCATTTAGTGTGCGACAAATTGATTTTTTTTTGTAGTGAAATTGTGTTGACTAATTTTTTTTCGTTTATATGAGTTGGGCTATTTTTTTAGAAAAAGATTTTTTGTTGCATGAAATAAAGTTAAAATTAAATTTATCTGAAAGTACTCAAAAAATAGAACCTTGATTAACTTAGTGACAAAAATAATTGAGGGACAATGTGGCCTCAAAGTCGGTAGCATAGTTAACGATATTTCCCTCCTCCCAAACGAGAGAGGCTCTTCAGATGCTATACATATGTACATACAAATCAGGGGGCGTTTCATTTGCAGTTTGTGTAAAAAATTTTATTATTAAACTTGAGCCCACCACAAACCGAAAAAGCCGTCAGCAAAAACAAATTATTAAAAATTAATCCGATTTTTAGCGGCTCAAAACTTTCACCTGTTACCCAAAAAACTTTCTAAAAATTGTGATTAAAAAGCACGAAATTTTAGATAACAATTTCTGGAATTTTTCTAAGTTCTGTATAAAGTTTGAAAATAGTATTTATAAAGTATTTGTAAAAGCATGAACCATGTTTTAATAAAAAAATATCAAAAAAATTATAGCTTGAAAAATACAGTAAATATTAAAAACGAAACACCATTCATCAATTTTCGACCGCCACTGTAAGTGTGCCCAATGCATACCCCTCCAATCGTGACAGCAACAAATCAATTACTTTTAATGACTCTATGTATGTATGTATGTACATTCTGTGACGTTTAAAGCAAGGTTTGCAGTTGCCGCACAGAGTATATAGCGTATTTTTTCCCCGCGATAATAATCGCGTCATATGCACTTACTATACATAGCACAAAAACGAATAAATNGCTATACATATGTACATACAAATCAGGGGGCGTTTCATTTGCAGTTTGTGTAAAAAATTGTATTATTAAACTTGAGCCCCCCACAAACCGAAAAAGCCGTCAGCAAAAACTAATTATTAAAAATTAATCCGATTTTTAGCGGCTCAAAACTTTCACCTGTTACCCAAAAAACTTTCTAAAAATTGTGATTAAAAAGCACGAAATTTTAGATAACAATTTCTGGAATTTTTCTAAGTTCTGTATAAAGTTTGAAAATAGTATTTATAAAGTATTTGTAAAAGCATGAACCATGTTTTAATAAAAAAATATCAAAAAAATTATAGCTTGAAAAATACAGTAAATATTAAAAACGAAACACCATTCATCAATTTTCGACCGCCACTGTAAGTGTGCCCAATGCATACCCCTCCAATCGTGACAGCAACAAATCAATTACTTTTAATGACTCTATGTATGTATGTATGTACATTCTGTGACGTTTAAAGCAAGGTTTGCAGTTGCTGGACAGAGTATATAGCGTAATTTTTTTTTTGTTCCCGCGATAATAATCGCGTCATATGCACTTACTATACATAGCACAAAAACGAATAAATACGATGGCAACACCAATGAATACGAGTACAACTATTATAGGAACTATTTATTTTAAGTACAATAGTAACTCCGTATAAACTGCGATAGCGAAAACAACGTCAGCGTTAAATAAAAATGTACATATGTACATGTATAGCCTGTGGTCAGGGGCGGATCCAGCGGGGGGTTTTGGGGGTTAAAATACGTGTCAGTCAGTGGCGGACCCACGGGGGTGTTTTAATACATAGACGCCATATTGAAACACACCCCGTGCGTTGGCCACTGACTTACTTGGACATAAGAAGAAAGTATAATTATGGATAAAAGAAAGAACCCTTTTGAAATAAGACAAGTTTTACTGTCTCCTATAAAATTAAAGTAACCTCACATATGAGGTTTTGCATTTTCTAGATACGCGGTTTTGTACTTTAAACGACGATCTGCGTAGCTTATTTTTGCAGAACTAAAATAATAATAAAAAAACTGAATTATTTGCAAAATAAGAAACTAGGTACCTCGCAGTTAAGCATAGAAACCTCACAAGAAGCTTTTAATTTATTACCCACTTCAATGGTCAAGCCATAATTGTATCGCACACAAACAATGCAGAGTGCAGCTGCACTTAGTGTGTTCGTAATTTCAAAGCTTATTGGCTTTGTAAGTTAGTACATACATACATACATATGAATTTGCTCTGGGTGGAAAATTCAACTAGTTTGGCAAGATTCCGGGTGTGAAGCGGACTAGTAGCCTCTTAAAAATTATAACAAAAATTGTCGTTCATTCAAATTCGAAGTGGGTAGCTCGGGTTTGCGAGGCGAATAATTCGTCTAGGGAGCTCTCGCCATAAGACATGAGTCGTGGGCTAAGTGATCTACAGCACAGCAGTACAACTATGAGACACCAAAGATTAAGAATAATGCGGATATGCTCTGTTTAGAGATTAGTCGAACAAATTTTTCCAGGATTTTCCTAATCTATAAGCGGCAACCTAGATGGAACTTTGTAGTGATAAAGTGGGCGGTGCCATGCCCAATTAATAAAAGTCTATAACAATCTCGTTTATTGTTAAGTGACTGTTGTAAGTATTAACTTGGAGTAAATTAGTGTCCTGAGTTTTTGAAATATCGTAGTTTTCGTATTTTTGAAATTTACCGCTATACGGGAAGGGAGTGTAATTTTAGTCCGATTTGAATAATTTTCAACAAATTGCTTTTCCGTACAAAGATTATAAGGTACACAAATTTTAGTTGAATTTGATGAATCGGTAACCGAGATATATATATTTTAGGTCATAAGAGGGTGGAGCCACGCCCATTGTCCAAAAATTTATAATAATCAAAGCTTTTGCTAAGTGATTATTGCAACCGTCGGTTTTGAGTGAATTAGCTTCGATAACTACTGATTTATCGCAGTTTTCGTGTTTCTGTAAATTACCGTTATATGAGAGGTGGGCGTGGTTATTGCCCGATTTCAAAGATTTTCAACAAATTTCTTAACTGTACCCCAAGCAAGGCTCGGACCGAGTTTGGTGGGGATTGGTGAAGCGGCTACAGAGCTACAGTATTTCATCATAAGTGGGCGGGGTCACGCCCATTTTCCAAAAATTTTATAATAATATTAGTTTTTACCATAATTCCACTTCCCATACTAATTTTAAACAATTTCGATTGAATATTTACTGAAATATCGTAGTTTTTGCATTTTTCGAAAATACCGTTATATGGGACTTGGGCGTGGTTACAGTCCGATTTCGCCCATTTTCAATACCAACCTACTTTGAGTAAAGGGCAACCTACATACCAAATTTCGTTGAGATATCAAAATTTTTGCCTGAGTTATCGTGTACACGGACGGACGGATGGACGGACGGACAGACATATATGGCTTAATCACTTATCTTTGCATTCTGATCATTTATGTATTCATTTGTCTATATCTATCTCGATTCGTTTTGGCTGTTACAAACAAGTAATTTCATGACAAACCCGCTGACAGAAAATTTATTAAATGTTGCCATACTGATAAAAACCAGGCAGATAAAATCAACTGCAGCTACAACGTAACCTCATTTTAATGCAACTGAAATCGATTTCATACAACAATATATTATAAATAATATTTTGAATGCGCGATATTTTCACGCTTCTGTTTCAGTTTTACGACATGTGAGTAATCGTATTTATCCTCTGTGCAGTAAATGTTTCAACGGTTATAACGGATAAGGCACCAAAAAAAACAAAAAAATATTACTTTTAAAGTGTGCCATGTCTTTGTGGTTATTCATACAATTTTCTAAGCTTTTTGACGGAGCCAAAAACTTTGTACGATACAGTATGATACAGTGCAGATACATATAGTGGGTACAGAGATAACGTTTATTTATTTTTTCAAGAAGTATGTATTTATTGCATAAGATTCCAAATTCATAAACCGAATTACAAAATTACAAAAAAAAAATGCCTATAATTATTGCTGTGTTACTTTTGTAGTGGCTGTTGCGACTGTTTTGGTCTCTCTTAATTAACGCAGGCCATTGAAAAATTGTGTGTTTTTTTTATTGCTTCATAAGCCGGCCACATACATATGTATGTATAACTACAAACAAACAAACATACATATGTATACATAGTGTGAATTTGTGGAGGAATGCCCAATTAACTCGGTCAAACCACACCCACTCCACCACCCTTGCGATTCGTATTGCCGCCGCGTTGGTTGGCTCTGACGTATGTATGTATGTATGTGCATATGAGTGCTACTATTTATTTAATTCCTTGCTTTGAGTGTTTACACTTCAGTGAGTTTAGTTTGCTAATGAAATTATTGCGTTATTGCAAAAAGTAAACAAATAAATAATTTGCTGGTAAGTAGCAAATGCTAATCAATTACTAGTTATATGGGCTTTACGCTAAGCAAAATGAGATGAATTGCCGAGCTAAGAGCATGTCATTGACATTGCTAAGTATGGGAGATGTGGTGGAGAGTATGAATGTGATTTTGAAATGTGAAATTTAAAGCTTAAATTCAAATAAATTAATCAGAAGTAATGCAATGTGCATGTGGCGAGTATAACTGTAAGCAGATATGAGTAGGTGGAAATGTTTTATGAGTTTTTTTATAACAATCGATAACTATTTGACGAAATTTAAATTTGTATAGTTGCGATCGCCCTACATAGATCATTTTCGACTTAGCTTAAATAATCCGGTACCGCCGTAAAACTACCGTCAGAAACACATTTCGCTGTATGTCATTATTTCTTCATAATATAGTGATAACTTCTTCATGATATTCATTAAAATTCATTATTTTTCGCGGGTTTGAAATTTTTCTGATTTTTTTTTTGTGACTTTCTAAAATTGGACGGAGTTTTTGAGATTTTTTTCGGGACCATTTAGGGACCTGTTGTATTGTTTGACACTCTTCAAGCTTTATTCTGGACTTTCGGTGTGAATTTTGTTGGTAATTCTCAGCACATTTCAATGTTATTGATGAACGCCTAACGCATAATTTTTTACAACATGTATAAAGTGCTTATCATAACTTTACGGCACTCATATATTGACGAGATTTGACTACATACATGTATATATGTATTATATTTGGGTTTTAATTATTTATTTATAAATATATAGTTTATTATTTAATAAAAACCGTAAAAAATCAAATTTTATTCTTTAAATCAGCAAATTTTCGTAAAAATTTCGAGATCTTTAATTAGATTTCGAGCAGCCTATTTCATTTTGGTATAACAATGTGCAAGTTAGAAGGAGCTAGGAGTTACCGTTGATTTTTGGCAATTTTTTTTGTTGCTCATTTTCTCGTATAAAAAAAAAACATCGAGCATACTTCGTATGGAAGAAATGACTGACATCGTCAGTAAAAAAAAAATTGGCAAAAATCAACGGTAGGTCCTCCCTGCGTCCTTTTCCCTCTCCCCTATTAAGGGCATCACAATGGACAGCTTAGTCGAGTCAAAGTGGGACCAAGTAAGTACCTAATTCATTCCAAGTTCACTTTTATTCTAAATACATAATTGTATATTTGTGTCTACTAGTGTGCAGGTACACTACACTGGCTTACAAAGTGCATGGTTTTTCACAAAATAGATTTCTTTTCGTTCTTATTTCTAATTCCAATTTAAGGCCTGTATGCAGCTCTCAAGAAAACGGTCAAGAAAAATTTTCCATTATTTCGTGTGTGTGTCCAAGGAATTTTGACATCTGATACTTCACCAGCCTGTTGCCTCACTCTTTCCTCATGAAATAATGGAACAGGCATATATTTCTGTTGCAAACCTGGGTTGCCTTGTGCTCCTTTTTCACAAAAAACTTTAGAAAACCGTAGTAGAAGGCGTAGCAAATTTCTTAAGAACTGCGTACTGCCTCAAGAAAATTTTACACAAGAAAATTTCTTAGGCATTTCTTGTACGTCATTTTGTATGGAACTTTTGCTTTTCTTGAGAACTGCATACAGGCCTTTAAAAGTTAAATTTTAGAATGTGTAAACAACTCAACTGTACTACAAGTCTCATTAATTTGGCCTCCTTTTATTTTCCAGTTTCATGCATTACAGACAGCTGACTAGTCAATGCGAACATATTTTTTCATCACTTGTGCTACACAACTTCTTATTTTTCATTATCAATCGAGTTTACAAGCAAACATTTTGCACTACCCACCGCTAGCCACTCAAATTCCGAGCCGTCCATGTAATTGCAATATCCTTTAAACCAAACTACTCAAGCCACACTACGCCCACCAGTAGCACCTTCAACACCACCATTACCACCACCATCACAACCGCCAGCGCTTACAATTGCAACGCCTATGGTCACGCTACTGCTGCCATGTTTATACAACAGAAAACAAACAGGAAAATGTGGCCATGCCGTGCGACCGCTAAGGTTGAAAGCAGGCTGTATGGCCGAGGAGGGCGATAGGTGAGTACTCGTTTGTGTACGACGAATTGGTTTGCTGACTGCTTCAACGCCCTGGTTGTGGCGGTGGTTATGCGCACTATTGGCGGTTAATATACGGACGTGGTTAGGACATGTTGCGGATCAACACGAAGAAGGCATAGTTAAGCTGGAAACGACTAAACGACTGGCAACGGCCAAGTTATTGCTACTACTATTTTCTTTTAGTCTATAATATTTCATGCTCTACCTTGACTGGTGTTGTAGCAGCAAGTAAATAGGTATATATGGCGTCTAACTGCAGAAGCCGGGTGGGTGAATAACATGTGGTACGTACATAGTACAAGTAGATAAGTAAGTATGAATTTAGTAGTTGGGTACGAAGGCAAAAGCAATGCAAACTAAGAAGACAAGCTAAAGAGTTTCGCATTTAAAGGTAAATAAATTAAGATTTCCGTCAGCTACCTTTAACGAAGGTCGATCTCTCCGCGAGTGGGTATTTTTATGTAGAATAAATAGAAAAGTGGGAGCACTTCTATCATGGGCACCTGGTGGGTGGAAAGTTTGCAGCAGTATGCTTTGGAACTTTTTTCCTACTCTTTTTTAATCGTATGTGGAGTTGCAAAAATTGTAAGCAACTTATCAAAGTTAACCTTTTGCTGGCAGTTAGTCGAGTAATTGAGTGAAAAGTGAATGAAAAATATGTGGCAAGATAAAATAAATTTATAGACTAAGGCCATGTTAAAGAAGTAAAATAAGGGAAAGGAAAAAAAGCACCTAAATATACCTACCTTCATACATAGGTAAATCAAAACAGTGTGAAGTAAGGAGTGATACAGAAGCAACAGATATAGTAAACAATTTTTTTTTTAAGTTTTTGATATATATTCTTAATGGAATAAACAGTCTCCTCTACTCAAAAGAAGCCCTCGTTTAGTCCTAATCACTTACTTATACTCTTCCTTCGTCACCTCAAGACGGGCTCATAAGGAGCAGTTGCGACAGATTCCTAGAAAAATAATTTTTACAAAAAAAGTTACCAAAAATTTGAAAAAATTTTTTGCAGAAAAATTATTTTGCGGTATAATTATGTAGGAAAAAATTATTTTTGAGAATAAAACAAAAAAATTATAATAATTCGTTTGGATCAAATGTAAGGAAAAAGTAATTTTTTAGAAAAAAAAGTAGGGACAAACTAGTTACTTTTAGGTTTTCAAGTAAAAAATATATTTTTTTTTAAGAAAATATTGTCTATCAAAATAATGTATGAAAACAACTTTTTGGGCAAAAAAATAGTTCTTAAAAAGAACATGATTTGAACATTTTTTAGGATAAAAAAGGTAGAGGAAATTAGTTTGTCATTGTTATTAATGAAATTTATTAGGAGAACATTATTTTTTTGACATTGATTTATTTTTTGTAATGCTGAATTTCCACTAGGAATTAAAGGACAAAATTTTTCCACATGACATTTTTTAGATGGCATACATTTTTTGTCATTTTAATGCCTAGTGGAAATTCGGCATAATGTACGATGAATCACACTTTACAATTCAAATAATGGCTTTTTTTAATTATAGGCTTGCGGTTCTAAGAGGGTTAAACGCCTCCTCCATGTTTTCAGGTTGTACTATGCCATTGCTGTACTCTCTTACACACATATGTATTTATTGTTTCCTTCCCAAGCTCTCCACTAATCGCGTTTGGGCCTTTGTACACTGCAGCAGAATAAATGTGTAGAGCAAGGAGCAGGAACAAAGCTGTGTTGTAAGTGGTAACAGTAGATACATATTTGTAGAGACTTCAAACGGAATTTCAATTAGTCTTACCGAATTCTATTTATAAAACCACTCGTCTATTATAAATTCCTGGATTAAACCTTTCGCAATTTTGCTCTGTTCAAATGCATCTATGTATATTTCTACCAACATATTTTTATACCCTGAAGCTAAATATATAACTTAATTCCAACATGCAACAGTTTCCACTTCATTTCGCATTTATTGCATTATTACATTTTGATAAATGCTTCAATAAAAATGTTTAACATATTTATGTAATTATCAACGCAACAACGGTCACTACGTTATCAACACGTAATACCACAATAAACACATATGTATGTACATATGTATAATAAAAAACCAACATGCAATAATAAAAAAAAATAACAAAATAAAAAATAAAACCGAAGAATGCCAACTGAAGACTAAGCACCACTTGCTACACTTATTGCGCACACAATATGCAATTAAATGTCTTCTGCGAATGTTTATCGCACACGCCAATTGTCGTCGTTCCGTTCTTGTTTTGCGTGCAACCAATGCAGACGCAGACATGTACGTAGTCATTGGTGCCACAACGAAGAGTCAAGCAGGCGAGCAGCGAGCGACCTTGTCGGAAAGCGACACCTAAAGTCATGCAAGTGGCATGCTTGTCATAGAAAGTCATCGCTTTCCCAACGCTGAAATGTCTAATGAAGCATCAACGACTTTCGCAAGCTTGCAAAATAATACGGATTTTATAAGGCCTTTTCTATTTCGCAAAACGTCATAATTGAATTCGTCGGTCGTCGGTGGAATTGTCATGGTGGCATGGGTGAGCTAATTTCCGACTGGGGAGTAAAGGTGTTCTTACACGGTATGTATTTGCATCTGTAAATGTGACTTTTTCAATACATATATAATTGTGTATGTCTGTCAAATTCACAATCTTTATTTAACTATTTAAAAATACTTTCTTTGAAAACGAAATAAACTAAACTCAGATGATTCTATCTGTGTGTCAGATGAAAATAGAAACATTTCTATTTCGTATGTACGTGCATCTGCTTTGTACAGAAACAAATCTAATTTGCCTTTACACGATATGTTGACATTTCCATATGTAAAAAGTGGCATGTACACATGCAAATACATATCGTGTAAGAACACCTTAAGCAAGTAAAACTCAACTACATATAAAATAGAAGGCTGCGAAGTTTACTAAGCTAAATGAGTGCCGTTTTCTTTTTTTTTTTTTTTTCTACGCAAACGTCATTTTAATCAGTACGTTCTTGTTCGTGAATTGCATTTTAATTGTCGTCATTATTGTTGTCGTTATTGTAGTAGAAATGTTGAAAGTGAAAGGTTAAAAAAAAAACAAGCCTCCGTACAAAGTAACAAGAAACAAGTAAATTGTACCAGTTTACTGTTGCTGATATTTGTAGGTGAGTACAATTAAAGAAACGAGAGAACTTACATATGTACATACATATATGTCGAGGAAGAGGTCGCCTCAACGTCTGGTTAGCATGCGCGCGCTCGTGTTAAATGTCAATACAGGTAATGAAATAATTTTGTAACAGGCGGAACGACAGATGTGCAAGAAATATTTACATAAATACGTATATGCAGAAAGTATGAGCATGAATTGAAAGTTGTGAGAATCGTTGGCACGGAATTGGTTGGAATCAGTAGCTCACGTATTTCATTAATGAAATGAATTAATGATTTTTTACTGTGCAACATTTCATTCAAACGGAAGTAGCTGTTCGTATATTTGTGAACCGATTGATGGTGTGATAACTGGGATTCAGCGATGCATTGCAAAGAAAGTGTGATGGGGTAATTATATTTTGCAATAGCATATTGGATATTGCAAAGGCAGTAAGGACACGTGTGAATGCAATCAGTTCCCTTTTTTTCTAATATTTGATAGTGAGTGATGAGAGGATAGGAAAGGAAAGGAAAAGTAAGAGGTGTAAAGGAAAGAAAGGGAAAGAAAAGAAAAGAAATTAAAGCAAGTATCGCCTCTTTTCTGATTGAAACTTTGTAAGGGAAGTATATAGAAAAAGTATAAGCTAAATATAACAGACACCAAGAAAAAAGAGTACAAAATTGCCGCGACGTTTTATGGTTGAGCTCAGGACGTATGACGTTATTCGTTAGATGGCAAATAGGCCGCGCTTGAGTTTCAAAAGTTCTCTAAATCCGATATAGATATAGGCAAAGCTGCAGATTTGATAGTAAATCGGCTTGAAATTGGATATGGGGTTGTACCAGTTATACACTGTTTAGAGCACTTTTACCATTTGCGTGCCCCCTAGTAGTGAGAGAATGTGAGGCAGTAGTTGAAAGGCGTCATCGGTGAACTTCTATATGGCTGAGTGGTCTTTTAAGCGGAGAGCTCTTTATAAAGCTCAAATTTAGTGTTCCAGAATACTTCATCGCTTTAAAATGAAAGAGCCCATTGCCTGCTCGACGTAGGCAAATAAGATAAATATCTATTCTGATAATTAAGCGACAATCAAGGCCGTGCTCTCGCTCACGGCGCAAAGTAGTCTGAGAGTGACAGAAAGTCCACGTTTTGTACCAAATAATACAAATACCTAATGAAAAAACCAAAGTATGTTGGACAATTTTTTTTTTGAATGGAATAAAATGCGTAGTACTCACAACAACAAAAATCTATAAAATCAAATCCATCAAGGCGAAATTAGAAAAAATCTTTATAAACTTTGTTAAGGTTTGTA